>NW_026695130.1:0-67360 GCF_021218885.2 Marmota monax | reverse complement strand
AGCTAAACTCTAAACTCTAACTCTAAACTCTAACCCTCACCCTAACCCTAACCATAACTCTAAACCTAACCCTAACCCTAGGCTTAAACTAAACACTAAACCTAGCCCTAATCCTAGCCCTAATTTAGCCCTATATCTAACCCTAACCCTAACCCTAGCCCTAAGACTAACTCTCACCCTAGCCCTTTCCCTAATTCTAACTCTATCCCTTTCCATAACCCTAAACCTAGCCATAACCCTTGCCATATCCTTAGTTCTAGCTCTAACCCTAGATCTAACCCTAATTCCAAATTTAACCCTAATGCTAAGCCTAAGCCTAACACTAATACTAGTGCTAACCCTAACACTAGGACTAAAACAAAAGCGAGTATGAGCCCTAACCCTAAACCTTAACTTAAACCAAATCCTAACACAACAACTAGACCTAGCACTAGCCCTAATTAGAGTCCTAACCCTAACCTTAAAATAACCGTGACCCTGACTCATATCCTAACACTCACCCTAGCTCTAAACACCGCCCTCACCTTAAACTGAACCCTAATAGTAACCCTAGCCCTAATTCAAGTCCTAACTCTAACCCTAAAACTAAGCCTGACCCTGAGTCCTAACTTAACACAAACCCTAGCTATAAATATCACCCTAAACTTAAACCTAATTCCAACACTAAACCTAAAACATACCCTAACACTAAAACTAACCCTAATGGTAACATTAGTTCTTACATTAGCCATTGCCCTAACACTATCCCTAACCTTAACACAAGACCTAGGCCTAATAATGAGGCCCAAACGTATCTTTATCACTAACTCTAACCATAACCATAGCCCTAACCCTAGCTCTAAATCAATCCCTTACCTAAGCAAAACCCTAAAACTAAGGGTAAACCTAGACCTATCCCTAATCCTTAGGTTAACCAAAACACTAACCCTATTAATAGCCCTTACCCTTGCCCTCATTCTAGATCTAACCCTATCCAAAACCCTAACACTTACCCTGACCCTTTTACTGACACTACCACTAATCCTAGGTCTAATCCTAACCCTAACCCTAACACAAAATATACCATAATCCTATCCCTAGACCTAATCCTGAACCTAACTCTCTGCCTAGCCCAAACCATAGCTCAGAACCTAATCCTTACACTAAACATAACCCTAACCTAACCCTAGTTCTAACTCTCACCCTAATCCTAATTCAAGACCTAATCCTAACCAAAACCCTAGCCCTAACCTTAAGTCTAACTGTATCATTACCTTAAACATAACCCTTACCCTAATGATAACGCTAGGCCTAACCCTAAACATATCACTATCCCCAAATTAACAATTACCCTAAACCTACCCTGAACCCTAGACCTAATCCAATCATTACCCTATCCCTAACCCTAATGCTAATTCAAGCCCTAAACCAAAACTCAAACCTAAACCATACCCTAACCCTGACACTGACCCTAATAATTCCCCTAGCTCTAAACCTCACTCTTACTGTATACCTAACCCTTACACTAGACCTAGCCATAACCTAACCCTAAAACTATCCTTATCTTTAACCCAGGACCTGATATTAGTCCTATATCTGGTCCTAGCCATAACTCTAACAGAAAACCTGGCAAATAACTAAGCACTAAACCTAGACTTAATCCTAAAGTGAACCATAACCCTAGGCCTAATCCTAATTCTAACCCTCACCCTAGCCCTAAAGCTAGCTATAACCCCACCCATTCACCTAAACTTAACCTTAACACCAATGCTAACCCTAAATCTAGCCCAACCCCTTGGTCTAACCCCAACACTAACCCTAGCATTAATACTAGCACTAATTTAGCCCTAAACCTACCATAACCCTAGCCCTAATCCTAGCCCTAATTTAGCTCTAAACCTACCACTAACCCTTAGTCCTAACCCTAGATCTAACCCTAACTCTAAATCTAACCCTAACTCTAAGCCTAAACCTCAACCTAACACTAGCCCTAACCCTGATGCTAATCCACAATCTAGCCGTAACCATAGACCTGGCCCTAATACAAAACCAACCTATATTCCTAACCCTTAACTTAAAACAAAACCTAACCGTACACCTAGTACTAACTTTAGCCATAATTTGAATTCTAACCGTAACCCTAACAATAACCCTTGCTCTAAACATCACCCTAACTGTAAACCTAACCATAACAATAGACATAGCCCTAACCCTAACCCTAACCCTAAAACTAGCAATAATTGCAACACTAGTTCATACATTATCCATAGCCCTAACCCTAGCCCTAACCAAACCCCAAACCAAGCCCTAATTCGAGCCTTTACCCTAGCTTTAACCCTAACCTTAAACCTAACCCTAACCCAGAACCAGCCCTAAACCTTACCCTAACACTAGCCAGAATTCTAACCATTACACTATCCCTATCACTAGCTCTAACCCTATCCATTACCCTAACAATAACCATAACTCTAATGGTAACCCTAGGCCTAACCCTATACTCATCCATAACCCTAACCTATTTCATTAACCTAAACCTAACCTGAACCCTAACCCTAACCCTAATGCTAATTCGAGCCCTAACCCTAAACCTTAACCTAACCCAAACCCTAACTCTGCCCCTTCCCATGATAATATACCTAGCTCTAACCTTGACCCTACCCCTAAACCTAACCTTTATACTAGATTTGCCCTAGTCATAATTCTAGCCCTAAACTTAACACAAAACAAACCCAGAACCCTAACCCTAAACCTAGCCCTAATCCTATCCATAACCCTAGCCCTAAATTTAGCTCTAACCCTATCAATTACCATAAACATAACCCTAATTATAATGCTAATCCTAGACCTAAATCTAACCCTATCCCTAACTGTAACCCTATCCATTATGCTAAATCTAAGCTCAACCCTAAACCACACCCTATAATTACCCTAACCCAAAACCTATGCTAATTTGAGCCCTAACCCTAAACGCTAACCTAAACAAAACCCTAAACCTGAACCTGACCCTAATAATACCCCTAGCTCTAAACTTGATCCTTCCCCTAAACCTAACACTTACACTAAACATAGCCATAAACCTAACTGTAAAACTATCCCTAACCATAACCCTAGATCTGACATTTGCCCTAACACTAATCCTAGCCCTAACCCTAACACAAACCCTAGCCCTCATCCTAGCCCTAAACCTAGCCTTAATCATAACTCTAATGAAACCTTAGCCCTAACCCTCATCCTAACCTTCACCCTATCCCTATCCCTAGCTCTAACCCCATCGCTTACACTAAACCTAACCGTAAGCCTAAAACTAACCCTAGGCCTAAACATAACCATAAACCTAGCCCTATTCCTAGCCCTAATTAAGCCCTATACCTAACCAAACACTAAGCTTAGCCATAAGACTAACTCTCACTCTCAGCCTAGCCCTATTCCTAGTTCTAACCCTATCCCTTACCATAACCCTAATCCTAGCCATAAACCAAGACCTAACAGTAGCCCTATCCATAGCACTAGACCTAACCCTAGATTTAATCCTAAATCAAAATCTAACTTTAACCCTAAGCCTAAACCTAAACCTAACACTAGCCCTAAACCTAATGTTAAACCTAAAACTAGCCCTAACCATAGCCCTAGCCCTAAAACAAAACCGAGCTGTAGCCCTAACTTTAAAACTTAACCTAAATCAAAACCTAACCCTACACCTAGCCCTAACCCTAGCCCTAATTCGAGTCCAAACCCTAACCCTAAAACTACTTTGATCTTGAATTTGACCCTAACACTAACCCTAGCTCTAAATACCACCCTAATGTTATACCTAATCCTACCACTAGACCTAGTCCTAGCCCTAATCCTATAACTAGCCCAAATCGAAAACCTAGTCCATACATTGGCCATAACTCTAAACCTAGCCCTAACTCTAACCAAAACCTAGCCTTAATGCAAGACCTAACCCTAGCTTTAACCCTAAACTTAAACCTAACACTATCCTTAACCTTAACCCTAAACATAGCCCTAACCCTAACTCTAATCCTATCCCTTATCCTAAGGTAACTCTAACCCTAATGCTAATCCTAGGCCTAACCCTAATCCTTAGCCTAACCCAAACCCCAACCCTATTACTAGTGCTAACCCTAGCCGTAATTCTAGCTCTAACCATAACTCAAACATGACAATTATTCTGACCCTAATGGTAACTGTAGGTCTAAATCTGACCCTAACCCTATACTGAACCCTAAAACTAGCACTAGAAATAAACCTATTCCTAAACCTAACCCTAACACTAGCTCTAGACCTAAACCTAATCCTAAATCTAGCCATATCTCTAGCCCTAGACCTAAACAAAATCCTAGCCCTAGCCCTAATGATAAACCTTAACCTAACACAAACACTAACCCTACACCTAGACCTAACTCTAGTGATAATTCTGGGTTGAATCCTAACCCTAACTATAACCTGAACACTGGGCATGACCCAAACACTAACCCTAGTTCTAAACATCACGCTAATGCTAACCCTAACCCTAACACTTGACCAAGCCATAACACTTACCCACAAAGTAGCCCTAATCATAACCCTGGTTCATATATTAGTTGTAGGCCTAACACTAGTCCCAACCTAACCCCAAACCTGGCCCTAATCTGAGCGCTAACCCTATTTTTAACCCTAACCCTAAAACTAGCACTAATCCATAACCTAACCCTAGCTCTAATCCTAACTCTTACCTTATCTATTACCTTAAGCTAAACCCTAAACCTAATGCTAACCCCAGTGCTAACACTAATCCAGAGCCTAACCAAAACCCTAACCCCATTACTAGTCCTAACTCTAACCTTCGTTCTAGCTCTAACCCTAACCCAAACCCAAACCCTAACCCTGACACTTATTCTGACCCTAAAACGAACCGTAGGTCTAAACCTGACCCTAACCCGAAACTGAACACTAATCCTATATTTAAACGTAAGCGGGTAATCCTATACTTAAACCTAAACCTAACACTAGCCCTAGACCTAAACCTAATCCTAAATGTAACCATATCTCTAGCCCTAGACCTGAACAACAACCTAGCCCTAGCCCTAACAATAACCCTTAACCTAACCCAAACACTAACCCTACCCCTAGACCTAACCCTAGTCCTAATTCTGGCACTAAAACCAAAACTAACTCTAACCTGAACACTGGCACTGACCCTAACATAATCCTAACTCCAAAGCTCACCCTAACCCAAAACCTAATCCTAACACTAGACCTAGCCATAACCTTAACCCTAAAACTAGCCCTAACCCTAACCCTAGCTCTTACATTACCCATGGCCCTAACCCTAGGCCTAAACTAACACAAAACCTAGCCCTAATCCTAGGCCTGAACATAGCCCTAAGTGTAACCCTAAACCTAACCCTAGCCCTAACCCTAACTCTAAGCCTCGCTTTAGACCTAACCCTAGCTCAAAGTCTAACATTTACCCTTAACATAACCCTAGCCCTATCCCAAACCCTAACCTAACACTACCACTAATCCTAACCTTAACCATAGCCCTAACCATATCTCTAATTATATCCACTACCCTAACCCTAGCCCTAACCCTAGTTCTAATTCTATCCATTACCCTAACCATAATCCTAACCCTAATGCTAACCCTAGGCTTAACCCTAACCCTATCACATTCCTAAACCTATCCTTTACCCTAAAACTAACCTGAACCCTAATCCCAAGCCCATTCATTACCCTAACCCTAACTCTAACCCTAATGCTAATTTGAGCCCTAAACCTAAACCTTAACTTAAACCACACCTTAAGCCATACACTGAATCTAATAATACACATAGCTGTAAACTTGACCCTTACCCTAAATCTAACCCTTACACTAGACCTAACTATAAACATAACACAAAACCTATCCCTAACTGTAATCCTAGACCTGACATTAGCCCTAGCCCTAATCCTAGCCCTAACCCTATTATGAACACTAGCTCTCACCCTAGCCCAAAACCTAGCCTTAATCATAACCTAACCTTAATTCTAACCCTTTCCCTAGCCCTAAACCTAGTTATAACCCCATTGCTTCCCCTAAACCAAACCCAAACCCTAACCCTAACACTAACCCTAGTCCTAACCTAAACCATAGGACTAACTCTAACACTAACCCTAGCCCTAATCCTAAACCTAACCCTAACCCTAGCTTTAAGACTAATTATAACTCTCGCCCTATCCCTAGCCCTAATTCTAAACCTATCATTTACCGTAAACTTATTCCTAGCCCTAAGCCCTAACCTTACACCTTGCCCTAACCCTAGATCTAAACCTAACTCTAAATCTAACCCTAATTCTACCCCTAAACCTAACCCTAACACTAGCCCTAACCCTAAAGTTAATCCTAAAACTAGCCCTAACCATAGGTTTAGCCCTAAAACAAATCTGATCCATAACACTAACCCTAAACTTTTACCTCAACCAAACTCTAACCTTACATCTAGCCCTAAGCCTAGCCCTAATCCGAGTCCTAAACTTAACCCTAAAACTACCCCTGAACCTGTCTCTGACATTAACACTAACCCTACCTCTAAACATCAGCCTAAACCTAAACCTTAACCTAACACTAGACCTAGTCCTAATCCTAATTTAATCATAACCCTAGATCATACATTAGTTGTAACCTTAAACCTAATGCTAACCAAAACTTAGCCCAAATCTGAGACCCAAACCTAGCTTTCACCCTAACCCTAACCCTAACACTAGCCCTAACCCTAACCAAAACCCTAGCTCTAACCCTAGCTCTATCCTTAACCTTTACTCTAGCCAAACCCCAACCCTAATGCTAACCCTAGTCCTAAAACTAATCCTTAGTCTAACCCAAACCCTAACCATATTACTAGTCCTAAACTTAGCCCTCATTTTTGTTATAACCACAACCCAAATCCTAACCCTAACCCTGACCCTTATTCTGACCTTGAACCTAAACCAAATCCTAACACTAGCCCTACCCATAACCCTATATCTAAACCTAACCCTAACAATAGCCCTAGATTAAACCTAATCTTAAATCTAGCCATATCTTTAAGAAGACCTAAAAAAAACTAGCCCTAGCTTTAATGATAACCCTTAACCTAAGCCAAACACTAACCTTACCTCTAGACCTAACCAATCCTAATTATGGCTCTAGCCCTAACCATAACCCTAATCCAAACACAGAACATGACAGTAACACTAACCCTAGCTATAAAACTGACCCTAACAGAAATCTAAACCTAAACCTAACACTAGACGTTAAACATAACCCTTACATTACCATAGCACTAAAACTAGCTCTAAACCTAACACAAAACCTAACCCTAATCATAGGCCTAAATCTAGCCCAAAGTGTAACCCTAACCCTAACCTAACCTTTCCTAAGCCTAACCTTCACGTTAACCCCAACCCTCGCCTTAGACCTAACCCTAGATAAAACCCAAAACTGAACCCTAAACATAACCCTAGCCCTATCCCTAAACCTAATCCTAATCCTAGCCCTAATCATAATGTTAACACTAACCCTAATACTATCTCTAAAATTATCCATTACCCGAAACCAAAACTTAACCCTAATGATAACCCTAGCTCTAATTCTAATGTAATCCTAATCCTAGACCTAACCCTAAACCTAACCCTCATCGTAGCCTTAACCCTAGATAAAACCCTAACCCTTACTCTAACACTAACCCTAAACCTAAAACTACCCCTAATCCTAACCCGACATCTAACCCTATCCATTAACCTAACTCTAAAAATAACCTTAGCCCTAACCCTAACACTAACCCTAGCCTTAACCAAAAATCTAACCCTAGACATAATCCTAAACCTAACCCTCACCCTAGCTCTAACCCTAGCTCAAAACCTAACCTGTACCCTAAACCTAACCCAAACCCTAACCCTAGCCCTAAGCCCTAACCATAACCCTAAATCTAGCCCTAATCCTATCCAAAACCTTAGCCCTAACACTACCTCTAATGCTATTCATTAACCTAACAATAACCCTAACCCAAATAATAATCCTAGACCTAACCCTAACCCTATCACTAACCCTAACCCAACCAATTACCCCAATTTAACCTGAATCCTAAACCTAAACCTATCCATTAACCTAACCCTAATTCTAACCCTAAAGCTAATTTGAGCCCTAAAAAACCCTAATAATTAACCTAACACAAACCCGAAACCTGACCCTGACCCTAAAAATATACCTTACCCTAATCCTAACATTAGACTTAGCCATGAACCTACCATATAACTATTTCTAGCCGTAACCCCAAACCTGACATTATCCCTATCCCTAAAACTTTCCCTAACCCTAACACAAACCCTAGCCCTAATCCTAACCCCAAATCTAGCCTTAATCCTAGCACAAACCTAACCCTAGACCTAAACCTAATTCTAATCATCGCCCTAGCCCTAAACCTAGCTATAACCCCATCCCTTCTCCTAAACCTAACCCTACACCTAATCCTAAACATAGCACTAATCCTAGGCCTAACCCAAACACCAATCCTAGACATATTCCTAGCCCTAATTTAGCCTTAAACTTAACCCTAACCCTAGCCTTAAGACGAACTCTATTGCCCAGGCTCTATACCTAGTTCTAATCCTAGCACTAAAACTAGCTCTAAACCTAACACAAAACCTAACCCTAATCATAACACTATACCTAACCTTAGCCCTAACTAGCCATAGCCCTAACCCTAGAATTAACCATAACTCTAAGTGTACCCCTAAACCTAAACTCACCCTATCACTAGTAATAACACTAACATTAATCGTAAAATGACATTTAACTTTAGCCTTAGCCCTAAAACATAATGAGCCATAGCACTAACCCTAACCCTTAACCTAAACCAAATCCTAACCCTACATCTAGCCCTAAGCCTACCTCAAATTCGAGTCCTATCCCCAACCCTAAAACTAACCCTGACCCTGACTCTGAACCTAAGAGTAACCCTAGCTCAAAACATCACCCTGAACTTAACCTAACCATAAAACTAGACTTAGCCCTAAATGTAACCCTAAAATTAGCCTGAATCATAACCCTAGTTCTTACATTATCTCTATCCCTAACACTAACCCCAATTTAACCCAAAATCTAGCCCTAATGTGAGCCCCAACCATAGCTTTATAAACCTAAATATAAACCTAACTATAAACCTAAACCAAGTCCTAACCCTTACCCTGAACCTAACCCTAACTTTAATCCTTGCACTAACCCTAAACCTAACACTAACCCTAACACTAACACTAACCATAACCCTAGCCCTAACCCTAGTTCTAACCCTATCCATTACACTAACACTAACCCTAACCCTAATCCTAACCCTAATGCTAACCCTCGGCCTAACCCTAACACATTCGCTAACTCTAACCTATCCTTACCCTAAACATAACCTTAACCCTAAACCTAACCAAACACTAAACCTAGACGCAATACTAACCCTAAAACTAGTCCTAAGTGTAACCCTAGTTCTTACATTAGCCGTAGCCCTAAAGCTAACACAAAACCTAGCCTAGCCCTAATCCAAGCTCTAACCCTAGCTTTAGCCCTAACCCTAAACCTAACCCTAGTCATAACCCTAACCCTAACCCTAGCCAAAAAACTAGCTCTAACCCTATCCCTTACCCTAAGCCAAACTATAACCCTAAAGCTACCCTTGTCCTAAACCTAGTTCTTAGCCTAACCGGAAACCAAACTATATTACTAGTCCTAACCCTAAACCTCAATGTAGCTCTACCACTATCCCATATCCTAACCATAACCCTGACTCTTATTCTTACCCTAACACTAACCATAGGTCTAAACCTGACCCTAACCCTAAACCAACCCCTAACATTGGCACTACCTGTAACCCTATAACTAATCCTTACCCTAACACTGGACCTAAACCTACACTTAATCCTTTATCTAGTTATAACTCTAGGCCTAGCCCTAATCAAAAACTTAGTCCTAGCCTAAATAATAACCCTTAACCTAACACAAACACTAACCCTACCCCTAGACCAAACCGTAGTCCTAACGCTGGCCCTAACAATAAACCTAACCCTAAACCGAACACTGACCCTTACCCTAACAAAAACCCTAGCTCTAAACCTTATCCTAACAAAAAACATAACCCTAACACTAGACCTAGCCATATCACTAACCCTGCAACTAGCCATCACCATAGGCCAAAACCTACCTCTAACTCTATCTATTACCCTAACCCTAACCCTAACACTAATGCTAACCCTAGCCCTAACCCTCACACTGACTCTAACCCTAATCCTCATCCTGGTCCAAACACTAGCTGAATCCCTAACCCTTAAACTTAACCTAACACTAACACTAACCCACGGCCTAAACCTAAACCTAACCATAACCCTAGCCCTAATCCTAACCTTAACCCTATCCCTACCCTAGCTCTAAGCCTACATATTACCATAACTCTAACCCTAACATTAATGATAACCCTAGCCCTAACCCTAGCTCTAACCCTACCCATTGTCCTAACCCTAACCCTAACTCTGATGATAACCCTAGCCCTAACCCCAGCTCTAACCCTACCCATTGCCCTATCCCTAACCATAACCCCGATGATAACTCTAACCCTAACCCTAGACATAACCGTAAACCTAACCCTTGCCATAGAACTAACCCTTGCTCAAACCCTAACCATTACCCTAAACCTAACCCTAAGCCTATCCCTAATCCTGACCTTAAGCCAAAACCTAACCCTAACCCTAACACGAAATCAAACCCTATCCAATACTCTAAAACTTATGATAACCCTAGCACTAACCTTAACATTAACCTTGACCCTAACTGTATCTATAACCTAGACCTAACCCTAAACCTAACCCTTACCCTAGCACTAACCCTAGCTCAAACTCTAAACCATATCCTAAACTTGAACCTAAACCTAACCCTTGGCCTAATCCTAACTCTAGCCCTAATACAAACCATAACACTAGCCCTAATCCTATCCATTATTCTAAGCACAATTATAACCCTAAGGCTAACCCTAGGCCTAACCCTAACCCTTTTGCTAACTCTAACCCTATCAATTACCCTACACCTAACATGAACCCTTAACCCAAACCTATCATTACCTAACCAAACCCTAATGCTAATTCAAGCTCTAAACCTAACCCCTAACCGAAACCAAACCCGAAACCAAATTCTAACCCTAATAACACTCCTAGCTCTAAACCTGACCCTTATCCTAAACCAAACCCTTACACTAGACCTAGCCATAAATCTAACCCTCATTCTATCCCTAACGTAAGCCTAGACCTGACACTAGCCCTAGCCCTAATTCTTGCCATAACCCTAAAACAAACCCTAGCCCTCATCCTAGCCCTAAACCTAGCCTTATTACTAAACCAAATCATAACCCTATCCATAACTGAAATTCTAACCTTCAACCTAGCCCTAAAACTAGCTCTAACCCCATCCCTTCCCCTAAACGTAACTCTATCCCTAAACCTAAACCTAAGCCTAAAACTAGGCCTAACCCTAACAAAAACGCTAGACCTAATCCTAGCCCTAATTTAGCCCTAAACCTAACCTAAACCTAGCCCTAAGACTAACTCTAACTCTCGCCCTAGTCCTATTTTTATCTCTAAGACTATCCATTACCATAATCCTATCACTTGCCTTTACATTAGCCCTAACCCTAGCTCTGGCCCTAATCCTATATGTAACCCTAACTCTAAATATAACCTAACCCTAAGCTAAACCTCTCACTAACACAAGCCAGAACACTAATGCTAATCCTAAAACTGGCCATAACCTAGCCCTACAAAACAAACAAGCCATAGCCCTAGCCTTAACCTTTAACATGAACCCAAACCTAAGCCTACACCTAGCCCTAAACCTAGCTCTAATTCGAGTCCTATCCCTAACTCTAAAACAAACCCTGACTCTGAATCTGATCCTTACACTAACCCTAGCTCTAAACATCACTCAAAACCTAAACCTAAACCTAACCCTAGACCTAGCACTAACCCTAACCCTAAAACTAGTTCTAATCGTAACCCTAGTTCTTACATTAGCTATAGCCCTAAACCTAGCACAACCTAACCAAAAACATATACATAATCGAAGTGCTAACACTCCTTTTAACCCTAATCAAACCCCTAATTCTAGCCCTAACCCTTACTCTAAACCTAATCCTAACCCTAACTCTTGCCATAACCCAAAACCTAACCCTAGCCTTAATCCTAACCATAAACCTAGCCCTAACCCCAGTTGTAACCCTATCCATTACCCTAATCCTCATCCTAACCCTAATGCTAACACTAGGATAACCCTAAACTTATTCCTAACCCTAAACCTATACATTACCCTAAACCTAACCTGAACCCTAAACCTAACCATATCCATAAACCTAATCTTAACCTTAATAATCTTACCCTAAAACTATTTCTAACCATAACCCTAGACCTGAAATTAGCCCTAGCCCTAATGAAGCACTAACCCTAAAAAAAACTCTAGCCCTAATCCTAGCCCTAATCTTAGCCTTATTTCTAAACCTAACCCTAACCATAGACCTAACCCTAATTTTAATCCTCGCCCTAGTTCTAAAGCTAGCTATAACATCATATCTAACCATAACCATAACCACAACCTAGCCATAAACCTAGGCTCAGCCTTAATACTAACCCTACGTCTAATCCTAGCCCTAATTAAGCTCTAATTCTAACCCTAAATCTAACCCTAACACTAAGACTAACTCTAACTCTCGCCCTAGCCCTATCCCTATTTCTAACCCTATCACTTATGATAACTCAAACCCTAGCCCTAACCCTAGCCCTAACCTTTGCTGTAGTCTTAAACCTAGATCTAACTCTAACTCTAAATCTAGCCCTAACCCTAAGACTAAACTACACCCTAACACTACCTCTAACCCTAACGCTAATTTGAAAACTAGCCCTAACGCTATTCCTAGCCCTCAAACAAAACTGAGCCATAGCACTGACCCTAACCCTTAACCTAAACCAAACCCTAAAACTAAACCTAGCCCTAAACCTAGCCCTAATTCGAGTCCTAACCCTAACCCTAACCTGACTCTGACCTTAACTCTAACCCTAGCTCTACACATCACCCTATCCCTAAACTTTATCCTAACACTAGACCTTGCCCTAAACCTAACCCTAAAACAAGCCCCAATCGTAATGTCAGTTCTTAAATTAGCCATAGCCCTAAACCTAAAACAAAACCTAGCCCTAATCCAAGGCCTAACCCTGGCCCTAACCCTAACCCTATCCATAGTCCTAATCCTAGGTCTAACCCTATTTCTTACACTTAGTCAAACCCTCACCCTAATGCTACCCTAGTCATAACCCTAATTCTATGCCTTTCCCAAACCCTAACTCTATTACTAGTGCTAACCCTAGCCCTCATTCTAGCTCTAAACTTAACCCAAACCCTAACTCAAACGCTGAACCTAACACTAAACCTAGGTTTAAACCTGACCCCAAACCTCATCAGAAATCTAACACTAGCCCTACCAGTAACCCTAACCCTAAACCTAACACTAACAATAGCCCTAGACCTAAACCTAATCCTAAATATAGCCATAACCCTAGCCTTAGCCCTAACAATAACCCTTAACCTAAACCAAATACTAACTCTACCCCTAGACCTAACCCTAGTCCTCATTCTGGACATAACCCTAAACCTAATCCTAATCTAAACCCTGACACTACCCTAACAAAACCCCTAGCTCTAAACCTTATCCTAACCCAAAAACTAACCCTAACACTAGACAAACTCTAAATCTATCCATAACCATAACTCTAGCTCTTACATTACCCATATACCTAACACTAGCCCTAAACCTCACACAAAACCTAGCCCTAATTGCAGCCCTAAACCTAACCCTAAGCATAACTCTAACACTAAACCTAGCCCTAACCCTAGCTCAAACCCTAAAACGTACCCTAAACATAACCCTAGCCCAAACCCTAAACCTCAGCCTAACTCTAGCCCTAATCCTAACTGTAACCATAGCCCAAACCCAAGCTCTAACTCTATCCATTACACTAACCATAACCCTAAAACTAATGCTAACCCTAGCCCTAGACCTAACCCTAACCCTACCCAGCCCAGACTGTAACCATAACCCTTGCCTTAGCCATAAACCTGGCTCATTCCCTAACCCTTACACTTAACCTAAACCTAACACTAACCCAAGGCCTAACTCTAAACCTAACCCCAGCCCTAATCCTAACCTTAACCCTAGGCTAACCGTACCTCGAACCATACCCATTACCCTAACCCTAAACTTAACCCCAATGATAATACTAGACCTAAAGCTAAACCTACCCTAACCCTAAACATAAAACTAACTCTAGAACTAACAGTGAACCTAACTCTAGTCCTAAATCTAAGCTAGCTCAAACCCTAACCCTAATCCTAAAACTAAACCTAAGGCTAACCTATACCTAACCCTATCTTTAACCTGACATCTAAACCTATTATCCTAACCCTATTGATAATTCTATCCCTAACCGTAAAACTAACCATGAGCATAACACTAGACCAAACCCTAAATTAACCTTAGCCATAGCAAAAATCCTAGCTCATACCCCATACTGTACCCTAAACCTAATCCTAAGTATAACCCTCACCCTAACCCTGACCATAACCCTAACTCTAGCCCTAATCTTAACCATCACCCTAGCCCTAACCCTAGGTCTAACACTATAAATTACCCTAACAATAACCATAACCCTAATGCTAACCCTAGGCCTAACCCTAAACCTATCACAAACCCTAACCATATCCATTACTTTAAACCTAACCTGAACCCTAAACCTATCACTATCCATTACCCTAACCCTAATTCTAACCTTAATGCTAATTTGAGTCTTAACCCTAAACCTTAACCTAACCCAAACCTGAAGCCTGACCCTGACCCTAATAATACCCCAGCTCTTAATCTGACCCTTTTCCCTAAACATAACATTTTAATTTGACCTAGCCTTAGACCTAACCCTAAAAATATCACTAACTATAAACCTAGACCCGAATTAGTCCTAGCTCTAATTCTTACCCTAAACCTAACACAAAACAAAGCCCTAATCCTAGCCTTAAATCTAGCCTTAATCCTAAACTTAACCATAACCCTAGCCCTAAACCTAAAGCTAATCATAAAACTATCCCTAACCCTAACCATATCTCTAAAACAAAACTGAGCAACAGGACTAACCTTAACTTAAACCAAACCCTAGCACTACACCTAGATCTAACCCTAGCCCTAATTTGAGTCCTAATCATAACCTTAAAACTAACCCTGACCTGACTGATATCCTAACACTAACCCTAGCTATAAATATCACCATAATATTAAACCTAACCCTAACACTTGACCTACCCCTACCTCTAACCCTAATTGTAACCCTAGTTCTTATATTAGCTGTTGCCCTAACCCTAGCCTTAAACCTCACACAAAACTAGCCCGAATCTGAGCTCTAAACCTAGCTTTTTTTTTTTTTGCAATTGGCAGAAGGGGGATTTATTGAACCAGCATGCTGGGGCTCCGTGCCCACTCAAGAAGGGAAAGCAGCCCAGAGCCCCGAGCAGGGGCTGAGCACTGCTTAAGTACACTTTTTGGGGAGGGCGGAGGGCTTTGTATACATCAGAACAAATCATCATTAGGCGCGGGAAAATTGAATAACAACTCCTAAACATGATTGGTTCATTCATTGGCGGGAACAGGTCAGGCTGGAGTGATAGGTCATTCCTAAGGAGGGGGTTACATTTAAACTGATTGGTCCAGGCCCTGCAATGCCTATGTGCAACCACACAGAGCTCTTATTACTGGGCAGTTCCAAGCATTGTCTTAACAGCTACAGAAATTTAACTCAGACCTTGCAGCTTAGAAACTTTACAACACCCAGTCTTTTACCCTTTAACTTTTACGCTTTAACTTCAATTTCTTTTACCCTTACATTCCCCACTCCTTTTTCTGACTACTTTTAATCTTAAAAGTAATGCATCACAATTATTGAAGGGTTTTACATTTTATGAGTTGTTTTGTGTTTCCTGGAATCATTTTCAGCATGGCCTCCATTTAAGATTTCACTCGGTATTAGACCCCAATTTATCTAACTACACTGACTACCTAAATTAAAATCTGGCTTTATTCCCCCCTCTAATTTGGGAACTCCTCACTGCTGTAAGGAAGGGGGGGCAAAGAGAATCTTTCTGGCTTCTTCAGGCTGAAAAGGGACGGTGTGGGGCAAGCAGTTTGGAGTCCCCCTTTCATAATCGGGTCTATCGAGTGGTCCATGATAAAAGTCCAATTGAGAAGTATTAGGCTGGAGGGCCATTCGAGGGATAGGTGGTCTATAAGAGAAACAAGAATTCATTAATTTACTGGAACCATATTGATGCAGCAATAAATGTCACAGCACAGGAATATGCCAATGAGTATAATGGCCAAGACAGAGACTAACAATGTTTTTCACCAGGAAGTACCAAGAACCAGAAGCTAAGATATTGTTTCCACGACAAAGTTGCTGAGGACATGGCTTCTATCTAAGCATGTAAATCTTTAAGGATATTTGTCACCTTGCCAGAAATGTCAGGGATGTAAACACAACAACTAACATTTAGGTTTACAGATGTCCTTTTTACTAGTATGACCTATGTCTAATAGAGAAACCTTTAATTTTGCTACTTAGGGCTGGATAACCATACTAGCAAACACCAAGCCTACCTGTGTAGGTTAGGAATATCTGTGGGCCTTAAACTAAAAACTACTATGGCAGTTCCTTTTAATAGTTATCAGGCATTCCTGTCTGAGAATCTCTTTTGTAGCCTCTAGTTTACTTATTTTTGGAAGTTACATTTAACTATTATTATCATTTAAAATGTCTAGAACCAGCTGTGCTTTGGCTTTAACTATCTTTGCTAAGTGTTTAAGATGAAGCAAGTCAAACTGACTTTTGTTCTTATCTATTGTCAACAGTCAGCTGAGTTTCCCTGGGAGTCCTAGGGGAACTTCATTGCAGCTTCTCAGTTCTGCTAGTGTCATTTACCTTAGGATGGGTCCAGGCCTTGCTTGACCATGTGGCTTCCCTCGGAAGCATCAGGGATGTCTCCCCTTTCTGATGACCCTCCTCTTTACAGCAAATGTACCGATCAGCTTTCTGCCCTCCACTGGTCTCATTAATCTCCCTGTTCAGGAGGTTATGTGGCCTAGAGTTGCAGAGCCCTTTGGAGAAGTACCCTATTCCCTGATTCAGACTGACTCAGAGGGCAAGAGCCAAATTTTTAATTTTAAAACTTAATCTTAAACATCCAGCAAATAAGTTAACAGCCTTCTATTAAGAGCACTGGGCTTTAATGTCTATCTCTCTATCCTGTAGGTGATAACTCCTTATCTTAAGTTGACCCAGGTTGTGAGTTCTTAAAGCAGTACCTCTTTAAAACATTAACAGGCAATCCTTAAACCATCTATAAGCAAACAACAAAACAAAACTAACTAGGGTAAAAACATATTTAGCTTACATAATAGCTACCTTGAATTCTGGCAGGGTTATACATCATAATTCCCTATTTGAGATCCTAGTAATATTGGCAAAAACCTACTTTTGGACACAACTTTAACTACTGAAATCTGGCTTACTTTTTTATAGCCACTTTCACATGTAGTGAGATGGGACAGAGCCTTATCTCAAGTAAGGCAGGGCTCTTTATAAATCTCAAGTACTATAGTTCTGAAGCTGATCATTTTACAAAGTTTACATAAATTGTTGTTCAAGTTTACATGAACATTAGCTAACACAACATAATATCACATTTAAAACATGAATTAAAGGCTGAAAGCTTTTAACCTCTTGTAGAAAAGTAGTAATGTACTTTTGTGTTTTGCAATAAAACCTTCACACAGATTAGGCTCTCATTAACTTAAAAATACATAAATTGTATCTCAGAGTAGAAAGTAACATGGAACCGTACATATCTTATTGATAACAAGTCCAGTTGTAGAACACAAATGATATGAATAAATCTCCAACATGTTTTTCTTTTAAGCCTAAAATTACCATACAACTTTAGAACACCAGCTTGATATAATGTTCTTTTGAAGCTTCTACCTTACAGACTTGTATACCTGGAAGATATGAACACATTAATAGCACCATAATTACATTGATGTTTTTATATTGACCAAGTTTAGCTTTTAAAGAAACAACATTACAATATTGAAAAATAACAGCTGTTGTTTAACCATAGTTGTATAATCTTTAATTTTTTTTAAGATTACTTGCTCAAACTTATACATATAACCAACTTACACAGGCCTTTTTTATCACTTACTTAAACCCTCTTAATTACTTAATCACATAGACTCTCTTATCCAGAAACACATTTTCCCTCTATTAAATCCATATCTAAAACTTTCTAGTTTTTCTTTTCCATCTGTTAACCTCCTTCTGTTCACACTTTAAAACAATATCTGTAAATTTCTGAATTTAAGCAGATTATTTTATAGACATCATTATTTTATTAGGGTCTTTTTGAACACCTAGAAAAACTTATAAGCTTAATTTTAAAGACATCTTTACTTTTATCTGTTTACCCAATTTAAATTGAACCATTTGAATCACGTGAATCAAATATATTTGGATCCATTTTTAAATTTTTTTTATGAGTGCTCCTCATCTGTCAATTGTCATATCACTGCAGGATATATGGACATACACACATACAGACATACCGACATACAACACATAACACAAGTGTAACACCCTAGTAGCTTTTTCAGGTGAAATCTCCATTGCAATGTTTAAAAACTCCACAGTTGATCAGAAATAGAACTGATCAGAAAACATTAACCCGTCTGTGGGATTAAAATCATGAGCTCCAAAAAAATGCAGAATCTAAGAAAAAGCAAGAGTCCTAAAAAAGATGACTGGCCAGTAATTAATAAATACCATATAATTACTTTTTGGTTGGGGTCTAGTTTGAGTTCAGGTAAAAAGACACTTTAACCTTTTTTTTTCCTTGGGCCTGAAATCTGCCCTCTGTTGAGCCCCAGGCTTCTTCTATTTGCATATCAGCTTAAGTCCTGGCTGAGGTCTGGAAGGAACTGGGAAAACTGGAATTCTGAGCAGAAACCTCATGCCTAAGGCATTTTAGCTATAAGTCATAATTTCTAGGTTTAAGATGTAATTTTCAAAATTTTATATCTTTATATCTCTTTACATTAGAAACACTTGCCCACACAAAACTGAAAATAGGATCTTTTTCTGATAATATAAAGGCCACCATCAGAGGAAATTTCCTCAGGATCATTAAGCTGCTTCCTTTGTTCTGAAGTTCCTAAAGTAGTATTAAGTTTTATCATGTATATCCAAAATCAAGCCTTAAAAATTTCCAAGACTGTTGCTAATTAATGTCATTTCAATAAGCCAGACCAACGTTTTAATTTAGCACCCTTTTTTCCCCCTGAATCTTACACACTGAGGGGAACAGATATCATATCATAATTTATTATCTTTGCCCAAGTTAATACACTGGAATACCTAGTGAAATTTTCTCAGGCTACCCAGTTCAAAATTGAAACTTTCTAATTTTTTTTTACCCTAAGTATTTAAGTTTTCTAGCATGAACTATCTGAAATCAAACTAAACAATTGCTTAAACCCAACTTTTAACTGCAAGATAGTGCAATGCTTTAGAAACCCATTCAGATACCAGATTGTTACAATAAAAAAATTTATCTTTTAGATACACATTTAGCCAAGATCATCCCCAAGAAACAATCTATAACATCAACACATTACTGCATTTATTGTCTCATTAGTTAAGCAAACAGAGGTGGGGTAATCCCTAAAGTGCAGGTAAGGAAGGAGGAGACTCCCCAAAGCAAAATGGCTTTGGCAGCTGCTGGGAGCCCCTTAGTTCCACCTTTTACTTATAGGATTAGTTCCTCTGGCTTGGTCTGACCCCAGGCACTAGGCATTTCTCACATCTCCTAACTTTTCAGTAGTCAGCTTCCCAAAAAGTTCATCTTCTGCTTGCAGTTGTTTCGAGTTTGAGAAAAGTTTAAGCGAGATATCAAAGTTTTTAGACCCCAGGCATTTCCCTCTGCAGTGGGCGTGCTCAAGCCAACTACAGGAAGAAAAGAAAACACTGCTTCCCTAATCTCGCTCAACAAAGGGGGGTAAAGTTTATCAAAGTTCTTTAAAACACAGCTAAGAGAGGTGTAAAAGGTGAGAACAGAAAAGCTGGCGGTTCTATTGAGTTTTGGTCCCTCGCAGGAGAAGCATTAGGTTAAAATTTAGCTAAAGTTACTTCCACACATCTAAGGCCGTTTGGAATTTGGGACTCTGCATCAGTCCAAAGTAAAACAATGCCATCACACTTAACAGAGACACAGACAAAATGACACACAAAGATCATCATGCAGCTCCCGTTCGTTCACAACCCCAAGATCTACGATCTTGTGACTCAAGGAGAATGGAGGGAAAAGGGGGAGGAGCAGAAGGATTAAGTGATAGGATCTTGGGGGAAGGGGTCGGAATGGAGGCAGGGACCAAGAAAGGCTTCAGGGACAGAGGCGTGGAATGGCTTTGTCCCATACTGGGAGTTACTCAGGCAGAGACAGGGACAATACAAACGTGACACAGAGACAAGGAGAGAGCCTTACATTTTATTGCAGCTGCACTGTGTACTTTCGCTTTCTGTTTTTTGTGCTTCCTTTGTTGTTGTGTCATGGGTGCCGCATCTTCAAGTCCGCTTCTCCTGGCCCTAGATGGCCTGTTACGTTCCAAGGGACTGGAAGTGAAACATAGTACTTTACAGAGATTTTTACAGAAGATAGATATCGCTGCACCGTGGTTTGCATTTTCGGGCAGCCTTACTGTGCCTAGTTGGGATAAATTAGGCAAAGATCTTGACTTTGCTTCTGAGCAGGGCATATTAGAGGGTGGGGTGATACCCCTTTGGAAAATGGTCCGTGGTTGCCTTACAGATGGTAAATGCCAGGAAGCTGTGAGTGAGGGTCAAGCTATTCTCGAGCAACTGCATGAGGAAAAATCTGAAGGATCATGTAGTGAAGTGGCAGAGAGTATTAAAAGTAACAGTAGTGAGAAGGCAAAAGAGCCTGAAGATAAAAATAGGAGAAGGCTCTACCCAGACTTGACCGAATTAAAAACGCCTGAGAACACAAGCGACTCAGAGAGTTCTGAGGACCTTGATATATTGTTACAACAACTACATAAGATAAAAATGAAAAAGAAGAAAAAGGAGACACAGGGCACGCAGGCCTACTGTAAGAAGGGGAAGGGAGTTAACATTGGTCAACAAAACTCTGAGGAGGAGGAGGTAGAATATCTAGAAGAAGATATGGTGCCGATTGCCCCACCTCCGTATGTGGGGGGGAGCCAAGGTTCCGGGAGATCTTTTCATGCACAAGTTTGGAGGATAGTTAATACAGATATGGGACTTGCATACCCTGTATTTCAGGACAATAACAGGGGAAGATATCATGAGCCTTTAGACTTTAAGATAATTAAAACCTTGGCAGAATCTGTCCGCACTTATGGCATAGATGCCGCTTTCACTCTCACTCAGGTGGAGGGACTTACTAGATTTTGCATGACTCCCTCAGATTGGGCTAGTCTAGTCCGCGCTTGTGTTTCCCCAGGGAAATATTAGGAGTCCAAAGTTGGCTGTTTAATGTTTCTGGCAGTACCCAAGACTCGGAGCGAGGTAGGAGACTTAAAATTACTTCACATAATTCACAATTGTTTAATGCTACATTACCCTCCGCAGCAGTCCGTCTCCAATCTCCATTCCTGTTTCTTTTGGCTAATGTTACATCACAGGGGATGCTTAATTGTTCTAATATTACCTGTTATTTGTCTGAGTGTTGGAATGGCTCCTGGACTACGGCAATGGTTATGAAATTTCCAACTTTTGTCTCGATCCCGGTTCCTGCAGATACAGAGTCATTTCCTATTGTTGAACTGATTAGAGCCCGTAGAGATTTTGGAATTACGGCAGCCATAGTGACAGCTGTGGCGGTATCTGCTGCTGCAGCAGTTACAGCTGGAGTAGCCATGGCCAGCCAGGTACAAACTGCTGCCACTATTAATCAGGTTATTCAACAAACATCCACCATACTTGAATCTCAAAGTAGAATTAATCAACACACTTTATCTGGGATTCTAGCTGCTAATCAAAGGATAGATCTGCTTCAAGCTCAAGTTGAGGAATTGTCTGACCTAGTACATTTGGGTTGTGTTGATCAACGTGCACATTTATGTATAACCTCTGTCAGATTTTATGATTCCAGAAATGCCTCCCGCATCATCGGGGAATATTTATCCGGAACCTGGTCCATGGAAGCAGAAAACTTGATCCAGTCTCAACTAACCCAGATAGCTGTCTTGAACAGTACCCGTGTCGATCCCGTGACTTTGGGTCAATTCACCGATTGGATATCTTCTGCTTTTTCCTTCTTCAAAGAGTGGGTGGGGGTAGGCATTTTTGGTGCAATGTGTTGCTTCGGTGTTGTACTTTGTTTGTGGCTTCTCTGTCGCCTTAAAACTCGCCATGCACAAGAAAAGGCTATGATCATACAAGCTCTTGCAGCTTTAGAAAATGGCAACTCGCCTCAAGTCTGGCTTGCGCATCTTAAGCAGTAAACCTTTGTCATGGTCGTTACACCCCAAGTTACTATAACATTGCACTGGGATCGACATGACTTTCCTTGTTATTCTCTTAGTGTTGGAAAGCCCTTGCACTCTGCCGGTCTTACTGCCATTGCACGCAGATGGGTTTCCACACTAGTACTTTTCTATCGCCTTGAAGTTCGTGCCTTTCTTTCAGGGTGCTGTCAACTTGTTTGTCATTATAAACAGCCACAGTTCAGCCTCAGCTATCCCCCTTCGTCCACCATCATCACGATACAGGATGCAAGGCAAGGCACTGCACTTGAGTGATCCTTGACGTGGACCTCAAGGAGAGTATGTCCTATTGCATGCGGGTTAGACGCGTTCACGCCCCGCCCCACGAAAAAAGGCGTCGGCTGATATGGCTTCAGATCTGGGGAAGGCGCCTCCTTAGGAGTGAGTCATACTATGCAGCCACTTCTGCACAGTGGGATAGGACCTCTACTATTGCCTGTATTGTTTTAAGAAAACAGGAAAGGGGGAACTGTGGTGAGCCGCTTCTGCCGTTTCTGCAGACTATGGTCGCCATTACAAGATGACGCTGGCTCCGCTGTGGTCTGTGACAAACAACTCCTTATCTGGGAAAGTTGGCACATGATTTTTCACCACCCTGTGAGAAAGCTCCACGCGGCAGCTTTGCATTGGGGCTTGGGATGCTTTATTAAGGCTGGGAGGGGCATCAGAGAGAGAGAAGAAGAAATATCAAGGGCCTGAATAAACTGCTGAAAGAAGATTCCTGAGTTGCGTCTTCCTTGCGGGCAAGGGGTCGCGACAAAATCTAACCCTAATTCTAAAATTAACCTAACCCTAACACTAGCCCTAACCCTAAAGCTAATCCTAAAACTAGCTCTAACCATAGGCTTAGACCTAAAACCAAACTGAGCCATAATAATAACCCTAAACTTTTATCTAAACCTAGCATTATTTGAGACTTAACCCTAGTTTTAAACCTAATCCTAACCCAAAACCTAGCCCTAAACCTTACCCTAACCCTAGCCAGAATCCTAAACATAACCCTAGCCTTATCACTAGCTCTAACCCTATCCATTACCCTAACCCTAACCATAACCCTAATACTAACCCTAGGCCTAACCCTAACCTTATTGCTAACCCTAACCTTATTCATTAACCTATACCTAACCTGAACCCTAAACCTAACCCTATCATTACCCTAACCCTAACTCTAATGCTAATTTGAGCCCTAATCCTAAACTTAACCTAAGCCAAACCCTAACTCTCACGATACCCGTAATAATATACCTAGCTCTAACCCTGACCCTACCCCTAAACCAAACCCTTATACTAGACCTAGCCATAAACCTAACCCTAAAACTATTCCTAATGTAACCATAGACCTGAAATTTGCCCTAGCTGTAATCCTAGCCCTAACCTTAACACACACCATAACCCTAACCCTAACATAACCATAACACTAGCCCTAATCCTATCTATAACCCTAGCCCTAAACTTAGCTCTAACCCTATCAATTACCCTAAACATAGCCCTAATTCTAATGCTAAACCTAGGCCTAAATCTAACCCTATGCCTAACCGTAACCCTATCCATTATGCTAAACCTAACCTGAACCCTAAACCTAACCCTATCATTACCCTAACACAAATCCTAATGCTACTTTGAGCCCTAACCCTAAAACCTGACCTAAACAAAACTCTAAATATGACCCTGACCCTAATAATACCCCTAGCTCTAAATTTGACCCTTACCCTAAATCTAACCCCTACACTGAACAGAACCATAATCCTAACCCTAAAACTATCCCTAACCGTAACCCAAGAACTGACATTTGCCCTAACACTAATCCTAGCCCTAACCAAAACACAAACCTTAACCCTCATCCTAGCCCTTAACCTAGCCTTAATCATAACTCTAACGAAACCCTAGCCCTAACCCTAATTCTAACCTTCGTCCTAGCCCTAAACCTAGCTCTAACCCCATCATTTACACTAAACCTAACCCTAAGCCCAAAACTAACCCTAGGCCTAAACATAAACATAAACCTAGCCCTATTCCTAGCTCTAATTGAGCCCTATACCTAACCAAACCCTAAGCCTAGCCCTAAGACGAACTCTCACTCTCACCCTGGCACTATCCCTAGTTCTAATCCTATTTTTATCATAACCCTATCCTAGCTATGAACCTAGAACTAACACTACCCATATCCTTAGTTTTAGACCTAACCCTAGATCTAATCCTAACTCTAAATCTAAATCTAAACCTAAGACTAAACCTAACCATAACACTAGTCCTAAACCTAATGCTAATCTTAAAACTAGCCCTAACCATAGCCCTAGCTCTTAAACAATACCGAGCAATAGCCCTAAATTTAAAGCTTAACCTAAACCAAAACCAAATGCTACACCTAGCCCTAAACCTAGCCCTAATTCGAGTCCAAACCCTAACCGTAAAACTACCCCTGACCTTAATTTTGACCCTAATATTAACCCTAGCTCAAAACATCATGCTAATATTAAACCTAACCCTAACACTAGACCTAGTCCTAACCCCAATCTTATAACTAGCCCAAATCGTAACTCTACTGCAAACATTGGCTGTAACTCTGAACCTAGCCCTAACTCTAACCAAAATTTAGCCCTAATCGGAAACCTAACCCTAGCATTAACCCTATACCCAATCCTAACACTAGCCCTAACCCTACCCAAAAAGTAACCATAACCCTAGGTCTAACCCTATCCCTTACCCTAAGCCAAACCTAACCCTAATGTTAAACCTAGTCCTAAACCTAATCCTATTACTAGTACTAACCCTAGCCCTCACTCTATCTCTAATCATAACTCAAACCTGACATTTATTCTTACCCTAATGGTAACCGTAGGTCTAAACCTGACCCTAACCCTATACTGAACCCTAACACTAGCACTAGATATAAACCTATTCCTAAACCTAACCCTAACACTAGCCCTAGGCCTAAACCTAATCCTAAATCTAGCCATATCTCTAGCCCTAGATATAAACAAAAACCTAGCCCTAGCCCTAATAATAAACCTTAACCTAACTCAAACACTAAACCTACTCCTAGACCTAACCCTAGTGATAATTCTGGCTTTCACCATAAAGCTAAGTCTAACCTGAACACTGACCCTGACCCTAACACTAACTCTAGCTCTAAACATCATGCTAATACTAATCCTAATCCTAACACTTGACCTAGCCATAACACTAACCCCAAAACTGGCCCTAATCATAACCCTAGTTCGTACATTAGCAGTATCCCTAACACTAGCCCTAACCTAACCCAAAACCTGGCCCTAATCCGAGCACTAACCCTAACTTTAACCCTAGCACTAACCCTAGCCATAAGCCAGTCCCTAACCCTTCCCTAACCCTAGCTCTTATCATATTTGTTACCTTAATCCAAACCCTAAATCTAATGCTAACCCTAGTCCTACCCCTAATCCATAGCCTAACCCAAACCCTAACCGTATTACTAGTCCTAACCCTAGCCCTCATTCTCGATCTAACCATAACCCAAACCCTAATCCTAACCCTGAAACTTATACTGACCCAAACACTAATTGTAGGTCTAAACCTGACCCTAATCTGAACCCGAACCCTAACATTAGCCCTACCGGTAAAACTATACCAAAATCTAAACCTAACACTAGTCCTAGATATAAACCTAATCCTAAATCTAACCATAACTCTAGCCCTAGACCTGAACAACAACCTTGCCCTAGCCTTAACAATCACCCTTAACATAACCCAAACACTAACCCTACTTCTAGACCTAAACCTAGTCCTCATTCTGGCACTAAACCCAACACTCACTCTAACCTGAACACGGACCCTGACCCTAACATAAACCTAGCTCCAAAGCTCACCCTAACTCAAAACCTAATCCTAACACTACACCTAGCCATAACCCTAACCCTAAAATTAGCTCTAATCATAACTGTAACTCTTAACTACCAATGGCCCTAACCCTAGGCCTAAAATAACACAAAACCTAGCCCTAATCCTAGGCCTAAACCTAGCCCTAAGTGTAACCCTATACTAACACTAACCCTAAACCTAACCCTCCCCTTAGACCTAACCCTAGCTCAAAGCCTCACCTTTACCCTAAACATAACCCTAGCCCTATCCCAAACCCTAACCTAACCCTAGCCCTAATCCTAACCTTAAACATCGCCCTAACCATAGCTCTACTTCTATACTCTACCCTAACCTTAGCCCTAATCCTAACCATAACCCTAGCCCTAACCCTAGCTCTAATCCTATCCATTACCCTAACCATAATCCTTACCCTAATTCTAACTCTAGGCTTAACCCTAACCCTATCACAATCCCTAAACCTATCCATTACCCTAAAACTAACCTGTACCTTAATCCTAAGCCTATTCATTACCCTAACCCTAACTCTATCCCTAATGCTAATTTGAGGCCTAAACCTAAACCTTATCCTAAACCAAACCCTAAACCGGACTCTGACCTTAATAATACACCTAGCTCTAAACCTGACCTTTACCCTAAACCTAACTTTCCACTAGACCTAGCCATAAACCTAAAGTTAACACTATTCCTAACCATAACCTTAGACCTGACATTAGCCCTAGCCCTAATCCTAGCTCTAACCCTAACACAAACCCTAGCCCTCATCCTAGCCCTAATCCTAGCCTTAATCCTAACCTGAACACTCACCCTATTCCTATACCTAATTTTAACCCTCTCCCTAGCCCTGAACCTAGCCATAACCTCACACTTTCCCTTAAAACTAACCATAACTCTAACGCTAACATTAACCCTAATTCTAGCCCTAACCATGTGTCTAACCCTAACACTAAACCTAGCACTAATCTAGCCCTAATTTAGCCCGAACCCTAAGCAAATCCCTAACTCTAGACCTAAGAATACCTCTAACTCCCAACCTAGCCCTATTTTTATTTTTAAACCTGTCCATTACCGTAACCCTAACAGTAGCCCTAACCTTAGCCCTAACCTTAAATCAAACCATAACTCTAAATCTAACCCTAACCTTAAGCCTAAACCTCACCCTACCACTAGCTGAACACTATCGCTAATCATAAAACTAACCCTAACCCTAGCCCTAGCCCTAAAACAAAACCGAGCCATTACCCTAAACCTAAACCGAACCTAAAACAAACCCTAACCCTACAACTAGCCATAATCCTAGCTCAAATTTGTGCCCTAGAACTAAAACTAACCCTTACAATCACTCATATCCAAACACTAACCCTAGCTCTATATATCACCCTACCCATAAAGAAAATGCTAACACCATTCCTAGCCCAAAACCTAACCCTAAAACTAACCCTAATAATAACCCTAGTTCTTACATTAGCTATAGTCCTAACCCTAGCCCTAACCCCAAAACAAAAATAGCCCTAATCTGAGCCCTAAAACTAGATTTAACCCTAACCCTAGCCTTAGACCTCAACCTAACCCTAATCCTAGCTCTAAGCCTAGCTGTAACCCTATCCCTTATCCTAAGCCAAACCCTATCCATAATGCTAACCCTAGTCCTAATAGTAACCCTTAGCCTAAATCAAACACTAAACCCTAGCCCTCATTCTATCTCTAAACCTAACCCAAAACCTAACCCTAATCTTCACCCTTATTCTGACCATGACACTAATTATAGGTCTAAACCTGACCCTAACCCTAAACTGAACCCTGAAACTAGCCCTACCAGTAAATTTTACCTAAACCTAACCCTATCACTACCCCTAGACCTAAACCTAATCCTAAATCTACTGATAACTCTAGCCCTAGACCTAAACAAAAACTTAGTCCTAGCCCTAACAATAACACTTAACTTAAACCAAACAATAACACTACCTCTATCCCTAATGCTACTCCTGATTCTGGCTTTCACCCTAACTCTAATCAGAACACTGACCCTGACACTAACACTAAACCTAGCTCTAAAACTGACTCTAAACCAAAATCTAAATCTCACACTAGACCTAGCCATAACCCTAACCCTAAAACTATCCCTAAATAAAACCCTAGATTTTACATTACCTATAGCACTAAAACTAGACCTAAACCTAACAGAAAACCTAGCCCTAATCCAAGGCCTAAACCTACCCTAAGCATAACCCTAACCCTAAACCTAGCCCTAACCCTCACCTTAGACCTAAGCATAGCTCAAAGCCTAAACTTTGGCCTAAACATAACCCTAGCCTTATCCCTAATAATAACCCTAACCCTAGTTCTAACCCTAACCCTAACTCTAACCCTAACCCTATATATTACCCTTATGATAACCCTATTCCCAATGCTAACCCTAGGCCAAACCCTAACCCTATCGCAAACCCTAAATCTCTCCATTACCCTAAACTCATCCTGAACCCTAAACCTAACCATATTCATTACCCTAAACCTAACTCTAACCCTAATGCTCATTTGAGCCTTATCCCTAAATCTTAACCTAATACAAACCGTAACCCTGACCCTGAACTTAAAAATACCCCTAGATCTAAAACTGACCCTTACCCTAAACTTAACACTTACAATAGACTAAGACATAGACCTAATTACAAATCTACTCCTAAATGTAACACTAGACCTGACATTATCCCTAGCCCTAATTCTAGACCTAATCCTAGCCCTAAAACCTAGCCTTAATCAAAACTGTAACCCTAAACCTAGCCCTAATCCTAATTATAACCCTCACTCTACCTCTAAACCTAGCTATGATACATCCCTTACCCTAAACCCTAAACCTAGTCCTAATGCTAGGAGTAAGCTGAACACTAACCCTAGTTCTAAACCTTGCACTGATTTAGCTCTATCCCTAAAACTAACCATAACCCTAGCCCTAAGACTAACTCTAACTCTTGCCCTAGCCTTATCCCTAGTTCTATCCTTATCATTTACCATAACCCTAAACCTAGCCCTAACCCTTGCCCTATCATTAGGCCTAGCCCTAACCCTAGATCTAAACCTAACTCCAAGTCTTAAAATAACCCTCAGCCTAAGCCTAACACAAACACTAGCCCTGACCCTAACACTAATCATGTAACCTAGGACTAAAACAAAACTGAGCAATAGAGGCTGAGGATATGGCTCAAGCGGTAGCACATTCACCTGGCATGCAAGGGGTGCTGGGTTTGATCCTCAGTGACAATAAAAATATAATTATAAAAAAGATGTTGTGTCCACCAAAATTAAAAAAAATAAAAATATTAAAAAATTCTCTTTCTCTCTCATTCTCACTCTCTCTTTCTAAAAAAAAAAAAGTGAGCAATACTCCTAACCTTAAACCTTATCATAATCCAAACCCTAACACTACACCTAGACCTAACCCAAGCCCTAATTCGTGTCCTTACCATAACCTTAAACTAACCCTGACCCTGAATCATATCCTAACACTCACCCTAGGTCTAAACACCATCCTAAACTTAAACCGAACCCTAACAGTAACCCTAGCCTTAAATGAAGTCATAACCCTAACCTTAAAACTAACCTTGATGCTGACTCATATCCTAACAGTCACCCTAGCTCTAAAGACCACCCTAAACTTAAACTGAACCCTAACAGTAATCCTAGCCCTTATTTGAGACCTAACCCTAACCCTAAAACTAACACTGTCTCTGAATCATATCCTAATACTAACCTCACTATAAATATCACCCTAACATTAAACCTAACCCTAACACTAGACCTACACTTACCCCTAACCCTAATTGTAACCCTAGTTCTTATATTATCCATTGCCATAACATTAGCCCTAACCCTAACACAAAAATTAGCCCTAATCTGAGCCCTAAACCTAGATTTAACACTAACCCTAACCCTAACTCTAGCCCTAACCCTAGCTCTTAGCCTATCCCTTACCCAAAGTGAAACCCTAACCCTAATAGTAACCCTAGACCTATTCCTAATCCTTAAGCTAACCAAAACCCTAACTCTATTAATAGTCATAACCCTACCCTCACTCTATCTCTAACCCTATTCCAAACCCTAATGTTAACCCTGACCAGTTTTTTCACCCTAACAGTAATCCTAGGTCTAAACCTGGTGCTAATCCTAGACCAAACCCTAACACTAACCCTAGACATAAACCAAATACTAAATCTAGCCTTAACTCTAGCCCTAGACCTAAACAAAAACCTATCCCTAGCCCTTAAAGTAACCCTTAAACTAACACAAACACTAACCCTATCTTAGACCTAAACCTAGTTCTAATTCTGGCTGTAAACCTAATTCTAACTCTAACCCAAACACTGACCCTGCCTTTAAAAGTAAACTTACCTCTAAACCTGACCCTAACAAAAATCTCAACCTAACTCTAGACCTAGCCAAAATCCTAACCCTAAAACTAGCCCTAATCATAACCCTAGCTCTTACATTAACCACAGCCCTAACCCCAGGCCTAAACCTAACACAAAACCTGGAGCTAATCCTAGGCCTAAGCATAACCCTAACCTAACACTTGATTAGTCCTAACCATAGCTCAAAGCCTAACTCTTATCCTAAACATAAACCTACACCTATGCCTAAATATACCCCTAACACTTGCCCTAATCATAAAATTAACCCTAGCCCTAAACCTAGCTATAAACCTACCCATTACCCTAAAACTAACTCTAAACCTATTGATAACCCTAGGCCTAACCCTAACCCTAAACCTAACCAGAAAACTAACACTAGACCTAACCCTAAACCTCACTCTCACCATAGACCTAACTCTAGCTCAAACCCTAACCCTTACCATAAACCTAAACATAACCATAGCCCTAAACCTAAACCTAAACCTCAATCTAACACTAACCATAACTCTATGTCTACATCTAACCATATCCTTTACTCTAACCCTAACCCTAACCATACTCTAATCTTATCCCTAGACCTAACTCTAAACCTAACCCTCGCCCTAGCCCTAACCCTAGCTCAAAACCTAACCCTTATGCTAAACATAACCCTAACACTAACCCTAGGTCTAACCCTAACCCTAACCCTAACTCAAGACCTATTCCTAACCATAATCCTAGCCCTAAACTTAGCTCTAACTCTATCCATTATCCTAACCATTACCCTTACCCTAATGCTAACCCTAGGCCTAACACAAACACTATCACTAAATCTAACCCTATCAATTACCGTAAACCTAATGTGATCCATAAATAAAAACCTAGCATTACCCTAACCCTGCCTAATTTTTATTTGAGCCCTAATGCTAAACACTAAACTCAACCAAACTCTAACCTGATCCTGACCCTAATAATTCCCCTAGCTCTAAATGTGGCCCTTAGCCCTAAACCTAACCCTTACACTAGACCTAGCCATAAACCTAATCCTAAAACTGTCCTCTCCTCAACTGTAACCCCACACCTGATATTAGCCCTAGCCCTAATCCTAGCCTAGCCCTAACAAAAACCCCAGCCCTTATCCTAGCCCTAAACCTAGATTAATCTTAACCCTAAACCTAACCCTAGCTCTAAGCCCAATACTACCCCTAGCCCTAACCGTAGCCCTAATTTCACCCTATCTTTAAAATTAACCCTAACCCTAGATCTAAGAATAAATATAACTCTCACACTAGCCCTATCACTAGTTCTTACCCTATCCCTTAACGTAACCCTAACCCTAGCTCTAAACTTAGTCCTAACCCGTGTCCTATCTTTAGCCCAAGCACTAAACTTAGATCATAATCTATCTCTAAATCTAACACTAACCTGAAGCCTAAGCCTAACCCTAACACTAATCCTAAAACTAGCCCTAATCCTAGCCCTAGCCCTAAAACAAAACCGAGCCATAAGCTCTATTCCTAACCCTTAAACTAAACCAAACCCTAACCATACACCTACCCCTAACCTTAGCCCTAATTTGAGTTTTAAGCTGAACCCTAAAACTAACCCTGACACTGATTCTGAAACTAACACTAACCTAGCTCTAAACATCACCCTAATCCTAACACTAATCCTAACACTAAACCTAGCCCTACACTTAACCCTAAAATTAGCCCTAATCTTAACCCTTGTACTTACATTAGCCGTAATCCTAACCCTATCACTAAATTAACCCAAATCCTAGCCCTAATCCGAGCCCTAACCTGAGCTTTAACCCCAACCCTAACTCTAAACCTAGCCCTAGCCCTAATCATAACCATAACCCTAGCCCTACCCTATACATCACCATAACAATAACCCTAAACCTAATGCTAACCCTAGGCCTAAACCTAACCCTATCTCTAATCCTATCCCTATACATTTCCCTAAACCAAACATGAACCCTAATTCTAAGCCTATCATTACCCTAACCCTTACCCTAATGCTAATTCAATCCCTAACTTTAAGCCTGAACCTATTCCAAACCCTAACCTAGACCTTCACCTTAATAATACCCCTAGCCCTAAACCTGACCCTAACCATAAACCTAAACCTTACACTAGACGTACCCATAATCCTAACCCTAAAACTATTTTTAAACATAATTCTAGACTTGAAATTAGCCATACTCCTAATCCTAGCCCTAACCCTAAAATAAACCCTAGCCCTCATCCTAGCCCTAAACCTAGCCTTAATCATAACCCTAATCCTAACCCTTATTCTAAACATCATCCTACCTCTAAAACTAGCGTAACACCATCCCTTACCCTAAACTAAATCCTAAATCTAACCCTAATTCTATGCTTAAACTGAACACTAACAATAGACCTAATCCAAGCCCTAATTTATCCCTATCCCTAACCCTAACCCTAACCCTAACTCTATTCATAAAACTAGCCCTAACCCTACCACTAGCAGTAAAACAAAAACGAGCAATAGTCCTAACCCTAAACCTAACATAAACCAAACCCTAACACTACACCTAGACCTAACCATAGACTTAATTTTAGTCCTAACCAACCATAATCTTAAAAGTATACCTGACACTGACTCATATGCTAAACTCACCCTAGCTTGAAACACCATCCTAAACTTAAACCTAAACTTAACAGTGACCCTAGCCCTTATTTGAGTCCTAAACCTAACCCTGACCCTGACTCATATCCTAAAACTAACCCTAGCTCTAAATATCACCCTAAACTTAAACTTAACCCTAACACTAAAACTAGGCCTACCCCTATGGCTAACCCTAAAACTAACCCTAATTGTAACCCTAGTTCTTATATTAGCAATTACCCTAACCCTAGTCCTAACTCTAACACAAAACTAGCCCTAATCCGAACCCTAAACCTAACTTTAACCCTAACCCTACCCTAACTTTAGCCCTAAACCTAGCTATAAACCTATCCCTTACCCTAAGTGAAACCTTAACACTAATGGTTAACCTAGACCTATCCCTAATCCTTAGGCTAACCAAAATCCTAACCCTATTAATAGTTCTGACCCTAGCCCTCATTCTAGCTCTAATCCTATCCCAAACCCTTTCACTAACCCTGACCCTTATTCTGACCCTAACACAAACCCTAGGTCTAAAACTGACCCTAAACCTAGAGCAAACCCTAACACTGGCCATACCACTAACTTATACCTAAACCTAACCCTAACCCTAGCCCTAAGACTAACTCTAACTCTCACCCTATCCCTATCCCTACTTCTAAGCCTATCCATTACCATAAACCTAACCCTAGCCCTAACCCTTGCCCTATCCTTAGTCCTAGCTCTAACCCTAGATCTAACTCTAACTTGAAATCTAACCCTAACCCTAAGCCTAAGCCAAACACTAAAACTAGCCCTAACCCTAATGCTAATGATAAAACTAGCCCTAACCCTAACCCTAGCAGTAAAGCAAACTGAGCAATAGCCCTAACCATAAACCTTAACTTAAACCAAACCTTAACACTACACCTAGACCTAACAATAGCCTTAATTCGAGTCCTAACCCTAACCTTAAATCTAACCCTGAACCTGACTCATATCCTAACTCTCACCCTAGCTCTAAACACCCTCCTAACCTTAAACTGAAACCTAAAAGTAAACCTATTCCTAATTCAAGTCCAACCCTAACCCTGACCCTGACTCATATCCTGACACTAACCCTAGGTCTAAATATCATCTTAACCTTAAACCTAACCCTAACACCAGACCTACCCCTAACCCTAAACCTAAAACTAACCCTCATTGTAACCCTAGTTCTTACACTAGCCATTGCCCTATCATTAGCCCAAACCCTAACCCAAAATCTAGCCCTAATCCGAGCCCTAAACCTAGATTTAACCCTAACCCTAATTCTAGCCCTAACCCTAGCTCTAAGGCTATCGCTTACCCTATGAATAACCCTAACCCTAATGGTAGCCCTGGACCTATGCCTAATCCTTAGGCTAATCAAAATCCTAACCTTATTAGTAGTCTTGACCCTAGCCCTTATTCTAGCTCTAAACCTATTCCAAATTAGAACGCTAACCCTGACCCTTATACTGACCCTAACACAAACCCTAGTTCTAAACCTGACCCTAACACTAGACTAAAACCTAACACTAGCCCTTGACTCAAACCTAATCCTAAAGGTAGCCTTATATCTAGCTTTAGAACTAAACAAAAACCTAGTCCTAGGCCTAACAATAACCCTTATCCTAACAAAAACACTACCCTACCTCTAGATATAAACCCACTCCTATTCTGGTTGTAACCCTAACTTGAACTCTAACCCAAACACTGACTCTTCCTTTAACTGTAAACCTACTTCTAAACCTGACCCTAACTGAAAATCTAAACCTAACACTAGATCTTGGCATAACCCTAACCCTAAAACTATCCCTAATCATAATCCTAGCTCTTACATTACCCACAGCTTTAACCCTAGGCCTAAACCTAACACAAAACCTAGAGCTAATCCTAGGCCTTAACCTACCCCTAAGCATAACCCTAACCCTAACCATAGCCCTAACCCAAACCTAAGCCTCGCCTTAGTCCTAACCGTAGCTCAAAACCTAACCCTTACTATAAACATAAACCTAGAACTATCCCTGAAACTAACCCTAAACCTAGTCCTAACTCTAACCGTAACCCTAGCCCTAACCAAAGCTCTAAACCTACTCATTACTCTAACCCTAAACCTAAATGTAACCCTAGCCTCAACCCTAACCATAATCCTAAACCCTAAACAGAAAACTAACCCTAGACCTAACACTAAACTAATACTCACTATAGCCCTAACCATAGATCAAACCCTAAGCCTTACCATAAACCTAAACATAACCATAGACCTAACCCTAACCCTAAACTTAAATCTAGCCTGTCCCTAAACCTAAACCTACATCTAACCGTATTTATTACACTAACCCTAACCCTAAACTTAATTATAACCATTCCCCAACCCTAACTCTAACCCTAAACCTACCATAATCCTATCCCTAAACATAACCCTGAACCTAACCCTTGCTCTAACACTAATCATAGCTCAGAACCTAACTCTTACACTAAACATAACACTAACTCTAACCGTAGTTCTAACCCATACCCTAACACTAACTCAAGACCTAATCCTAACCATGAGTCTAGCTATAAAGTTAACTCTAACTGTACCCATTACCCTAATCATAACCCATACCCTAAGGCTAATTCTAGGCCTAACCCTATCTCAAGACCTAATCCTAACCATAACCCTAGCCCTAAACTTAACTCTAACTGTAGCCATTACCCTAAACATAACCCTTTCCCTAATGCTAACCCTAGGCCTAACCATAAACCTATCACTAACCTTAACCCTATCAATTACCCTAAACCTAACCTTCACTCTAAATCTAACCCTATCATTACCCTAACTGTAACCCTAGGGCTAATTTGAGCCCTAACCCTAAATCAAACCTAAAAGAAACCCTAACCATGACCCTGACCCTTATAATTCACCTAGCTCTAACCTGACCCTTACCCTAAACCTAATCCTTACATTAGACCTAGTAGCCAAAACCTAACCCTAAAACTATCTATAACCATGACCCTAGACCTGACATTTGCCCTAGATATAATCCTAGCCCTAACCTGAACACAAACCCTAGCCCATATTAACACTAAACATAGCCTTAATCATAACCCAAACCTTAAACCTAGGCCTAACTTAAAACCAACCCTATCCCTAATCTTAGACCTAACTCAGCCCTATCCCTAACCCTAACACTAACCCTAGCCCTAAAACTAAGTCTAACTCTCTCCCTAGCCCTAAAACTACTTCTTACCCTATCCCTTACTGGAATTATAAACCTAGCTCTAATCCCTAGCCATTTCCTTAGCCCTAGCCCTAACCTTGGATCTAACCTTAACTCTAAATCTAACTCTAATGCAAAGCCTAAGCCTAAATCTAACACTAACCCTAACCCTAAACCTAATGCTACACCTAAAACTAGCCCTAACTCTAGGCCTAGCCCTAATACAAAACCAAGCCATATTCCTAACCCTAACCCTTAACCTAAACCAAACCCTAACCCTACACCTAGCTTTAACCCTAGCCCTAATTCTACTTTTAAGCAGAACCCTAAAATTAGCCCTAACCCTGATTCTGATGCAAACACTAACCCTAGCTTTAAACATCACCCTAAACATAACACTAGACCTAGCCCTAACCCTAACCCTAACCCTAAAACTAGCCCTAATTATAACCCTAGTACTTACATTAGCCATAACCTAACCCTAGCCCTAACTTAACCCAAAACCTACCCTAATCTGAGCCCTAAACCGAGGTTTAACCCTAACCATAACCATAACCCTAAATCTAGCACTAAGAATAACCATAACCTTAGCTCTAACCCTAGCTCTAACCCTATCCATTACCATAACCATAATCCTAATGCTAATGTTAACCCTAGGCCTAAACCTTACCATATCCCTAATCCTAACCCTATCCATTACTCTAAACCTAACTTGAAACTTAAACCTAACTATATCCTTTCCCTAATCCTAAACCTATGCTAATTCGAGCCCTAAATTTAAACCTTAACTTATGCCAAACACTAATCATGACCCTGACCCAAACAATACCATTAGCTCTAAACCTGACCGAAACTCTAAACCTAACCCTTACACTACATCTAACCTAACCCTAAACTATCTTTAATTGTAAAGCTGGAGCTGAAATTAGCCCTAGCTCTAAACCTAGCCTTAATCCTAACTCAAACGATAACCTGAGGTTTAACCCTAATTCTAACACTCGCCCTAGCCCTAAAGCTAGCTATAACCCCATGCCTTACCCTAAACCTAAAAATAACCCTAAACCTAACCATAATCTTAAACCTAACCATAACCCTTGCCCTAACCCTAGGCCTAACCCTAACACTAAGCCTAGCACTAACCCTAATTTAGTCCTATCCTAACCCTAAACTTAGCCTTAAGACTAACTCTAACTCTTGCCATAGCCCTAGCCCTAGTTCTATCCTTAGCCCTAGCCCAACCCTGGATCTAAACCTAACTCTAAATTTAAACCTAACTCTAAATTTTACCATAACCATAATCCTAAACCAAACCCTAACACTAGCCCTAACAATAATGCTAATCCTAAAACTTGCCTTACCCCTAGCCCTAGCCTTAAAACAAAACCAAGCCATATCCCTAACCCTAACCCTTAACCTAAACCAAACCATAAACCTACACCGAGCCCTAACCCTAACTCTAAAAATAACTCTGACCCTGACCCTGATCCTAACACTAATCCTAGCTCTAAACATCACCCTAACCTTAAATTAACCCTAACACCAGACATTTCCTTAACCCTAACCCTAAAACTAGCCCTAATCTTAACCCTAGTTCGTACATTAGTCATTGTCATAACACTAGCCCTAACCCTAACACAAATTCTATTCCTAATTCTAATCCTAACCCTATCTTAAACCCTAATGTTAACCCTAACTAGCCATAACCCTAACCCTAAACTGAGCCCTATCCCTAGCTCTAACCTTATCCCTTACCCTAAGACAAACTCTAAACCAAATGCTAACCCTAGCCCTAACCCTAATCCAAAGCCTAACTTAAACACTAACAGTATAACTAGTCCTAACCATAGCCCTCATTCTAGTTCTAACCCTAACCTTGACCCTTATTCTGATCCTAACAGTAACCCTAGGTCTAAACCTGACTCTAACCCTAAACCAAACCCTAACACTAGCCCTACTGGTAAGCCTATTCCTATACTGGACCATAACACTAGATCTAGACCCAAATCTAATCCTAAATATAGCTATAATTCTAGCCCTAGACCTAAACAAAACCCTAGCTCTAGCCCTAACAATAACCCTTAACCTAAACTAAACACTTACCCTACCCCTAGACCTAACATTAGTCCTAATTCTGGCTCTAACCCTAACCCTTATCCTATCTGGAACAATGACCCTGACACTAACATTAACCTATCTCTAAACCTGACCCTAACCCAAAACCTAGTCCTAATACTAGACCTAGCCATAACCCTAAATCTAATACTAGCCCTAAACATAACCCTAGCCCTAACACTATTTTAACCCTATCTTAACCCTAACAGTAGCCCTAACCGTAACCATAGTCCTAATCCTAGCCCTAAACCTAACACAAAAACCAGCCATAATCCTAGGCCTAAACTTAGCCCTAAGCATAACCCTAACCCTAACCCTAGCCCTAACACTAACACTTGGCTTAGACCTAACCCTAGCTCAAAGCCAAACCCTTACCCTAAACAAAACCCTAGCCCTATACTAAACCATAACCCTAACCCTAGCTCTTATTCTAACCTTAATCCTAGCTCAAACTTTAGTTCTAACCCTGTCAATTACCCTAACCCTAACCCTAACCCTAATTATAACCCTATCCCTACCACCAAACCTAACCCTAACCATAAACATATCCCAAGACCTAACCATAAACCTAAACCTCACCATAGCCCTAGCCCTAGCAAAAACATTAAGCCTTACACTAAACCTAATCCTAAGACTAGCCCTAAATCATAACCTAACCCTAACCCTAACCCTAAATCTAACATTATCCATTACCCTAAAACTAACCCTAACTGTAATGAAGACTCTAGCCATAACCCAAACCCTAAACCAAAACCTAACCATAAACATATCTCTAGACCTGAACGTAAACATAACCCTCGCCCTAGCCATTACCCTAGCTCAAACACTAACCCTTACCCTAACTTAACCATAACCCTAGCCCTAAACCTAACACTAACCGTAAACCAAACCCTAGCCCTATCCCTAAACGTAACTCTAATTTTAGACTTAATCCAAACCATAACCTAGCCCTAACCCTAGCTCTAAATCTATCCATTTTACTAAACATAACCCTAACCTAATGCTAACCTTAACCCTATTGCTAAACCTAACCCATCCATTACCCTAAACCTTAACTGAAATCTAAACCTAACCCTATCCATTACCCTAACCCTAAGCCTAAACCTAACACGAATTCAAGCCCTAAACCTAAACTTTGACCAAAACCAAATGCTATCTCTGACCCTAACCCTAATAATACCCCTAACTCTAAATCTGACCCTTACCCGAAACATAGCTCTGACACTAGACCTAGCAATAACCTAACCCTAAAACTATCCTTATCATAACTCTAGACTTGACATTAGCCCTAGCCTAGTTCTAGCACTTAACCTAAAAGAAACCCAGGCCCTAAACCTCGCCTTAATCCTAACCTAAACACTATCCCTAGCCCTAATCCTAATTCTAACCCTCAACCTAGCCCTAAAGCTAGGTATAACCCCACCCATTCCCCTAAACTTAATCCTAACTCAAATGCTAGCCCTACCCCTAGGCCTCTCCCTAACACTAACCTTAGCGCCCTCATCCTAGCCCTATTTTAGCTTTAACCCTAACACTAAGCATAAGCGTAGTCCTAAATCTATATCTAACTCGCGTCCTAGCCATTTCCCTAGTTCTAACCCTTTCCCTTACCATAACACTCACCCTAGCCCTAACCCTAACCCTGGATCTAACCCTAACTCTAAATATAACCCTAACCCTAAGCTTACATCTCACCCTAATACTAGCCCTAACCCTAACACTAATTCAAAATCTAGCCCTAACCCTAGCCCTAGCCTTAAAAGAAAACCGAGCCATAGGCCTAACCCTAACCCTAATGCATAGAAGTCAAGATGAGTGAAACCTGAAAACATAAACTGTTCCTGACAGTGAACCTTGAACGGAGAAGGCCCAACCTCAGAAACATAGTAATGCTAGGTAAAAGATGAATCCTGACCGGTATCAAAGAAATTTGAACAAAACTAACTCTAAACCGAACATTAGTTCTAACCCTAGCCCTAACCCTAATCTGAAAACTAAGCCTTTCCTGTTTATAGAGCTTGATCATAAAAGTCCCAAACTTGGGGTGCCTAGTAGGGAAGTTAACAGATGAATCCTGCCCAGTATCAAAAATTCTGACCAATATTTGGGGAAGGTGTTTCAGTACATGCCTATTTACCCTGTTTTCTCCTAATGTGCTTGCTCTTGGATAAATTGTTTTTTCATGCTTCAGCTTAAGATACTTTCACAAGAAAAAAAAAAAAAACGAGCATGCCAACAGTGAAGTGATTGAGTGTGTGAAGTTTCAGGCAGCTAGCACCAACCCTGTTTGATTGCCAGCTCCATTTCCATTCACACCTATAGGCCATAATGTAGTGAAAACTAAAAATTCAAACTTTCCTGACACTGAACCATTGAACCTTGAAGGCCCAAACTTGGGGAGCCTACTAAGGTTGGTCAAAGATGAATCCTGTACAGTATCAAAGTAATCTGACCAAAAAAATCCAAAGCTCCTTCAGTACATGTGTATTTTGCTTGCTCCTAAAGCACTCAGAGACAAAGCTGTTTCTTTCTACTTCAGCTTAGGGATACTTCACAGGAAACAAACCAGAGAATATTCACTGAGAACTGATTGTGTGAAGTTTCAAGTAGCTAGCACAAACCCTGTTTGATTTCCAGCTTCATTTTTGTTCACCCCTATAGGGCAAAAAGAAGAGAAACATGAAAATTGAAACTGTTCCTGAGAGAAAACCCTTTTACGTAGGAGGCCCAAACATTTGGAGTATAGTCAAAATAGGAAAAAGTTGAATCCTGCCCAGTATCATAGAAATTAAAAAAAATAATAATAACTTTAACCCTAACACCTGGTCTAAACCTAGTCCAAAAACTAAGTCTAACCCTAAACCTAATCTGTTTAGAGAAACTTTGATCATAGAAGTTTTGAAATTGGGGAGTCTAGTGGGGCAAGCTTACAGATGAATCATGGGCAGTTTCAAATAAATCTGACAAAATAATTGGGTGAGCTATTTCAGTACATGCATATTTCCCTGTTTTCTCCCAAAGTGTTCTCAGATAAATTCGTATTGCATGCCTCAGCTTATTGCTTATTACTCATTACACAAGGAACAAACCAGAGAGTGCCCACAGAGAACTGATTGAGTGTGTGAAGTTTTAAGCAGTTAGCACCAACCTTGTTTGATTTCCAGCTCCATGTCCATTTACCATGTAGGTCAAATTGAAGTGAGTCCGTAAACTACAAATTGTTCCTGTCAGCAAACAATTGAACCGAGAAGGCCAAAATCTGGGGAACATAGTAAGGCTAGGTAAAAATGTATCCTGCCCAGTATCAAAGAAATTTGAACAAGACAAACTCTAACCCTAACACTAGACCTAACTCTAACCTAGCCTGTTTAGAGAACCTTTGATCATAGAAGTCTCAAAGATGAGGAGCCTCGTGGGGCAAGCTAACAGATGAACCCTGCCCAGTATGAAAGAATTCTGACCAAATGATTGGGGCAGGTAGTTCAGTACATGCATTTTTTCCTGTCATCTCCTAAAATGCCCTCGCATAGTGTTGTTTTTGCATGCCTCATCTTTGGGATACTTTCACAAGGATAAAACCAGAGTGTCCTCACAGAGAACTGATGGAGTGTGTGAAGTTTCAAGCAGCCAGCAAAAACCCTGCTTGATTTCCAGCTCCATTTCCATTTACCCATATAGGTCAAAATGAAGTGAAATCTTAAAAAAAAAAAAAAAAAAAACTGAAATACTGACAGCAAACCAGTAAACCTAGAAGGCCCAAACCAGGGTAAGATAGTAAGGCTAGGTAAAAGATAAATCCTGCCTAGTATCAAAGAATTTTTGAACAAAACTACTGTAAACCTAACACTAGATCTATCCTTAATCCTAACCCTACAGCTCACTCTAGCCTGTTTAGAGAACCTTTGATCATAGAAGTCCCAAACTAAGGGAGCCTAGTGGGGCAAGCTAACAGATGAATCCTTTACAATATCAAAGAAATCTGAGCAAATAATTGGGGGAAGTGTTTCAGTATATGCACATTTCCTTTATTTCTCCAAAAGTGCTCTGGGATAAAGTTGCTTTGCATGTTTCAGCTGAGGGCAACATTCACAAGGAACAAACCAGAGAGTGCCCACAGAGAACTGATTGAGTGTGTGCAGTTTCAAGCAGCTAGCACCAACCCTGTTTGATTTAATGCTCCATTTCTCTTCAACAAAATAGTTCAAAATTAAGTGAAACCTTAAAATACAAACTGTTTCTGACAGCAAACCATTGAACCGAGAAGGCCCAAACCAGGGAACATTGTGAGGCTAGGTAAAAGATGAATCCTGCCCAGTATCAAAGATACATGACTCTAACCCGAACACTAGGTTTAAACCTAGCCCTTACCCTAACCATAAACCTAACCCTAATCTGTTTAGAGAACCTTTTATCATAGAAGTCCCAAATTAAGGGAGCCTAGTGGGGCAAGCTAACAGATGAATCTTGTGCAGTATCAAAGAAATCTGACCAAATAATTTGAGGAGGTAGTTCAGTGCATGCATATTTTCCTGTTGTCTCCAACAGTACTTTTGGATAAATATATTTTTGAATGTTTCAGCTTTGGAATAGAATTTCGGTAGTTTTAGGGTTAGAGTTAGGGTGAGGTCTAGGATTATCATTAGGGTTAGGGTTAGGTTTAGTGTAATGGATACGGTTTGATTTAGGTTTAGGTTTAGGGTTAGGGTTAGATTGAAGTTTAGGCTTAAGGTTAGGGTTATGTTTAGGTTTATGGTAAGGGTTAGGTTTTGAGCTAGGGTTAGGGTTATAGCGAGTGTTAGGTTTAGGGTTAGGTCTAGGTTTAGTTTTCTGGTTAGGGTTAGGTTTATTGTTAGGGTTAAGGCTAGGGTTACCAATAGGTTTAGGGTTAGGTTTAGTGTATTTTGTAGGTTTAGAGCTAGGGTTAGGGCTAGGGTTAAGGTTAGGATTAGGGCTAGGGTTAGGGTTAGATTTACTGATATTTCTAGGTTTATGTTTATGGTAAGTGTTAGGCTTTGAGCTAGGGTTGGGCCTAAGGCTAGGTTTAAGTTAGGATTAGGGCTAGGGTTAGGGTTAGGGTAATGCTTAGGGCTAGGTTAAGGCCTAGGATTAGCTCTAGGTTTTGTGTTAGGTTTAGGCCTAGGGTTAGGGCTGTGGGTAATGTAAGAACTAGGGATATGAGTAGGGCTAGTTTTAGGGTTAGGGATATGGCTAGGTCTAGTGTTAGGTTTATATTTTTGGTTAGGGTCAGGTTTAAAGGTAGGTTTAATGTTAAAGGCTGGTCAGTGTTCAGGTTAGAGTTAGAGTTAGAGTTAGGGTTATAGCCAGAATTAGGACTAGGTTTAGGTCTAGGGGTAGGGCTAGTGTTTGGGTTAGGGTAAGGGTTATTGTTAGGGCTAGGAATAGGTTTTTGTTTAGGTCTAGGGCTAGAGTTAAGGCTAGATTTAGGATTAGATTTAGGTCTAAGGCTAGTGGTAGAGTTAGGTTTAGGAATAAGTTTATCGGTAGTGCCAGTGTTAGAGTTTAGTCTAGGGTTAGGGTCAGGTTTAGACCTAAGTTTAGTGTTAGGGTCAGAATAAGGGTCAGGGTTAGCATTAGAGTTTGGGATAGGATAAGAGCTAAAATGAGGGCTAGGTTTAGAACTATTAATGGGGTTAGGATTTGGGTTAGCCTAAGGATTAGGGATAGGTCTAGGGTTACCATTAGGGTTAGGGTTATGCTTAGGGTAAGGGATAAGGTTAGAGCTAGGGTTAGGTGTAGAGTTAGGGTTAAGGTTAAAGCTAGATTTAGAGCTTGGATTAGGGCTTGTTTTTGTTGTAGGGTTAGGGCTAGGGTTAGGGCATTGGCTAATGTTAGAACTAGGGTTACAATTAGGGTTAGTTTTAGGGTTAGGGTTAAGGGTAGGTCTAGTGTTAGGGTTAGGTTTAAGGTAAGGGTGATATTTAGAGCTAGGGTTAGTGTTAGGATATGAGTCATGGTCAAGGTTAGGGTTAGGACTCAAATTAGCGATAGGGTTACTGTTAGGTTTTTATTTAAAGTTAGGATGGGGTCTAGAGCTAGGGTGAGCATTAGGATTCGAGTCTGTGTCAGGGTTACTTTTAAGGTTAAGGTTAGGAGCCGAATTTAGGGCTAGGGTTAGGTCTAGATGTAGTGTTACTGTGTTTTAAGTTAATGTTTAGGGTTAGGGCTATTGCTTGGTTTTGTTTTACTGCTAGGGTTAGGGTTATTGCTAATTTTATGATTAGCATTATGGTTAGGGCTAGTGTTAGTTTTAGGCTGAAGCTTAGGTTTAGGGTTAGATTTAGATTTAGGGTTATATCTAGGTTTAGGGTTAGGACTGAGGATAGGGCAAGGGTTAGGGCTAGGGTCAGATTATGGTATATAATAGGATTAAAACTAGGGATAGAGCTAGTGTGAGTTAGAGTTAGTCTTAGGGCTTGGGTTAGGGAAATGGATAAATTAGGGCTATGATTAGGTCTAGGGTTAGTGTTCAGCTTAAATATAGAGTAGGGTCTGAGTCAGTATTAACTTTAGGTAAAGAGAGAATGTTGTAACTAGGTTTAGAGGTAGGGTGATATTTAGAATTAGGGTTAGAGCTTGGGTTATGGTTAGGGTTATGATTAAGACTAAGTTTAGTGCTGGGATGAGGGCTAGTATTTGCTTTAGGGTTAGGGCTAGGATTTGGGGTATGGCTAATTTCAGGTCTAGAATTATGTTTAAAGATAATTTTATGTGTAGGATTATGGCTACATCTAGTGTAAGGGTTAGGTTTAGGGGTAGGGTCAGGTTTAGGGCTAGGGGTCTTTTTATGGAAAAGGTCTCGGTTAAGGTTTGGGATAGGTTAAGGTCTAAAGTTAGGGATTGAATTAGCATTAGGGTTAGGGTTAGAGTAATGATAGGGTTAGTATTAGGGCCCAGGTTAGGTTTAGGGTTATGGATAGAAATAGGATTAGAGATAGCTTTAGGTTTAGACCTAGGGTTAGCATTAGGGTTAGGGTTATGTTTATGGTAATGGATAGGGTTAAACTAGGGTTGGGGCTAGGGTTATGGTTATGATTAGGGCTAGGGTTATGATTAGGGCTTGGGTTAAGTTTAAAGCTCAGGATAGGGCTCAGATTATGGCTAGGTTTCAGGTTAAGTTAGTGCTATGGTTAGGGTTATGGCTAATGTAAGTACTAGACTTACATTTAGGGCTAATTTTAGGGTTAAGGTTAGGGCTAGGTTGAGTGTTAGGGTTAGGTTTAAGGTCAGGGTGATGTTTAGAGCTAGGGTTAATATTAGTGTCAGAGTCAGGGTCAGAGTTAGTGTTAGGGTTCGTCTTAAAACTCGAATTAGTTTGTCCAGTGTAAGGGTTAGGTTTAGGGTAAGGGTCAGTTTTAGAGCTAAGGACATTATTAGGGTCAGAATGAAGGTTAGGGTTTGGGTTAGGTTAGGGTTTAAGTTTAGGGCTCAAATTAGCATTAGATTTAGGGTTAGGGTAATGACAGAGTTAGGTTTAGGGTTTAGTTGTGGTTTAGTGTAATGGGGAGGGTTAGGGTTAGGCCTATGGTTAGCATAAGGGTTAGGGTTATCATTAGGGTATTGGATAGAGTTAGAGCTAAGTTTAGGGCTAGGGTTATGTATAGAATTAGGGATTTTGTTTGGGTTAGTGTTAGGTTTAAGTTAAGGGTTAAAGCTAGGATAAGGACTCAGATTAAGGCTAGGTTTTGGGTTAGGTTAGGGCTAGGGTTAAGACCATGGCTAATGTACAAAGTAAGGTTATGACTAGTGCTAGTTATGAGGTTAGGGTTAAGGCTAGGTCTGGTGTTAGGGTTAGATTTATGGTTACAATGATTTTAGAGCTAGGTTTAGTGTTAGGGTCAGAGTCAAGGTCAGTGTTAATTTTCAGGTTAGGACTAGAATTAGGGATAGGGTTATGGATAGGGTTAGGGCTAGGTGTAAGGTTAGGGTTTGGTTTAGGTTAAGGGTTAAGATTAGGGCTATAACTCAGTTTTGTTTTAGGGCTAGGGCTAGGGTTAGGGCTAAGATTAGGTCTAGGTTTAGGGTGATGGTAAGGGAAAAGGTTAGAACTACCCTATAGGTCTAAGGTAAGAGTTATAGTTAGTCTTAGGGCTAGGGTTATGTTTAGTTTTAGGGATAGGGCTAAGTTAGGTCTGGGATTAGGGCAAGTGTTAATGTTAGAGTTAGGCGTAGGGTTAGGGCTAGGTTTAGTGTTAGGGTTTGGATTAGGGTTAGGATTAGGGTAAGGGATGAGTTTATACCTAGTTTTAGGGATAGGGTGAGGGTTAGAATTAGGGTTAGGTTTAGGGTTAGGGTTATGATGAAGGCGAGGATTATGTCTAGGATGTGGGTTAAGGTTTGTGTTAGGGTTAGGACTAGGATTAGAGCTAGGGCTAATGTCAGGTCTAGGGTTAGAGTTAGGGAGAGTTTTAGGGTTAGGTTTATATCTAGGTCTATTGTAAGGGTTAGGTTTATGGTTAGGGTCAGGTTTAGAGCTAGGGGTATTATTAGGGTCAGGTTTAGGGTTTAGGTTAGGTTATGGTTTATATTTAGGGCTCAAATTAACATTAGGTTTAGTGATAGGTTAACAATAGTTTTAGGTTTAGGGTTCAAGTTAGGTGTAGGGTAATGGATAGGGTTAGGGATGGGCATAGGATTAGGGTTTGGTCTAGGGTTAGCATAAGGGTTAGGGTTATCCTTAGGGTAATGGATAGGGTTAGAGCTAGGATTAGGGCCAGGGTTATGCTTAGGATTGGATCTAAGGTTAGGCTTAGGCTTAGGGTTAGGGCTTTGGTTAGCGTTAGGGTTAGCTTTAGGGTTAAAGATAGGGTAGGCATTGGATTAGGGATAGGTTTTTCAATAGGTCAAGGCTATGGCTAAATGAAGAACTTGTTATGATTAGGGCTAGTTTTAGGGTTAATGTTAGGGCTAGGTATAGTTTCAGGGTTAGTGTGATGTTTAGAGCTAGGGTTAATGTCAGGGTAAGTGTTCAGATTATGATTATGGTTAGAATTAAAGCCAGAATTAGGACTAGGATTAGGTCTAGGGGAATAGTTAGTGTTTGGCTTAGGCTAAGGGTTATTATTAGGGCAAGGTCTATGTTTTTCTTTAGGTCTAGGGCTAGAGTTATGGCTAGATTTAGGATTAGGTTTAGGTCTAGGGCTAGTGATAGAGTTTGGTTTAGGGTTAGGTTCAGGTTTATTTTTTATTTTTTTTTTTGAATTTTATTATTCATTTTTTATTTATTTATTTATTTATTTTTAAATTTTTTATTGTTGGCTGTTCAAAACATTACATAGTTCTTGATATATCATATTTCACAATTTGATTCCAGTGGGTTATGAGCTCCCATTTTTACCCCATATACAGATTGCAGAATCACATCAGTTACACATCCATTGATTTACATATTGCCATACTAGTGTCTGTTGTATTCTGCTGCCTTTCCTATCCTCTACTATCCCCCCTCCCCTCCCCTCCCGTCCCCTCCCCTCCACTCTTCTCTCTCTGCTCCCTCTACTGACATTCGTTTGTCCCCCTTATATTATTTTTCCCCTTCCCCTCACTTCCTCTTGTATGTACTTTTGTATAACTCTGAGGGTCTCCTTCCATTTCCATGTATTTTCCCTTCTCTCTCCCTTTCCCTCCCACCTCTCATCCCTGTTTAATGTTAATCTTCTTCTCATGCTCATCGACCCTACTCTGTTCCTAGTTACTCTCCTTATATCAAAGAAGACATTTGGCATTTGTTTTTTAGGGATTGGCTAGCTTCACTTAGCATAATCTGCTCTAATGCCATCCATTTCCCTGTAAATTCTATGATTTTGTCATTTTTTAATGCAGAGTAATACTCCATTGTGTATAAATGCCACATTTTTTTTATCCATTCATCCATTGAAGGGCATCTAGGTTGGTTCCACAGTCTAGCTATTGTGAATTGTGCTGCTATGAACATCGATGTAGCAGTGTCCCTGTAGCATGCTCTTTTTAGGTCTTTAGGGAATAGACCGAGAAGGGGAATAGCTGGGTCAAATGGTGGCTCCATTCCCAGCTTTCCAAGAAATCTCCATACTGCTTTCCAAATTGGCTGCACCAAACTGCAGTCCCACCAGCAATGTACAAGTGTACCCTTTTCCCCACATCCTCGCCAGGACTTGTTGTTGTTTGACTTCATAATGGCTGCCAATCTAACTGGAGTGAGATGGTATCTTAGGGTGGTTTTGATTTGCATTTCTCTGACTGCTAGAGATGGTGAGCATTTTTTCATGTACTTGTTGATTGATTGTATGTCCTCCTCTGAGAAGTGTCTGTTCAGGTCCTTGGCCCATTTGTTGATTGGGTTGTTTGTTCTCTTATTGTCTAATTTTTTGAGTTCTTTGTATACTCTGGATTCCAATTAGGGCTCTATCTGAAGTGTGAGGAGTAAAGATTTGTTCCCAGGGTGTAGGCTCCCTATTTACCTCTCTTATTGTTTCTTTTGCTGAGAAAAAAACTTTTTAGTTTGAGTAAGTCCCATTTGTTGATTCTAGTTATTAACTTTTGTGCTATGGGTGTCCTATTGAGGAATTTGGAGCCCGACCCCACAGTATGTAGATCGTAGCCAACTTTTTCTTCTATCAGACGGCGTGTCTCTGATTTGATATCAAGCTCCTTGATCCATTTTGAATTCACTTTTGTGCATGGCGAGAGAAAGGGATTCAGTTTCATTTTGTTGCATATGGATTTCCAGTTTTCCCAGCACCATTTGTTGAAGAAGCTATCCTTCCTCCTTTGCATGCTTTTAGCCCCTTTATCAAATATAAGGTAGTTGTAGTTTTGTGGATTGGTTTCTGTGTCCTCTATTCTGTACCATTGGTCCACCCACCTGTTTTGGTACCAGTACCATGCTGTTTTAGTTACTATTGCTCTGTAGTATAGTTTGAAGTCTAGTATCGCTATACCGCCTGATTCACACTTCCTGCTTAGCATTGTTTTTGCTATTCTGGGTCTTTTGTTTTTCCATATGAATTTCATGATTGCTTTCTCTATTTCTACAAGAAATGCCGTTGGGATTTTGATTGGCATTGCATTAAACCTATAGAGAACTTTTGGTAATATCGCCATTTTGATGATGTTAGTTCTGCCTATCCATGAACAGGGTATATTTTTCCATCTTCTAAGATCTTCTTCTATTTCTCTCTTTAGGGTTCTGTAGTTTTCATTGTATAAGTCTTTCACCTCTTTTGTTAGGTTGATTCCCAAGTATTTTATTTTTTTGAAGATATTGTGAATGGAGTGGTTGTCCTCATTTCCATTTCAGAGGATTTGTCGCTGATATACAGGAATGCCTTTGATTTATGCGTGTTGATTTTATATCCTGCCACTTTGCTGAATTCATTTATTAGCTCTAATAGTTTCTTTGTAGACCCTTTTGGGTCTGCTAGGTATAGAATCATGTCATCTGCAAATAGTGATAATTTAAGTTCTTCTTTTCCTATTTTTATGCCTTTAATTTCTTTCGTCTGTCTAATTGCTCTGGCCAGTGTTTCGAGAACTATGTTGAACAGAAGTGGTGAGAGAGGGCATCCCTGTCTTGTTCCAGATTTTAGAGGGAATGCCTTCAATTTTTCTCCATTCAGAATGATGCTAGCCTGAGGCTTAGCATAGATTGCTTTTACAATATTGAGGTATGTTCCTGTTATCCCTAGTTTTTCTAGAGTTTTGAACATAAAGGGATGCTGTACTTTGTCGAATGCTTTTTCCGCATCTATCGAGATGATCATATGATTCTTATTTTTAAGTCTATTGATGTGGTGAATAACATTTATTGATTTCCGTATATTGAACCAGCCTTGCATCCCAGGGATGAATCCTACTTGATCATGGTGCACAATTTTTTTGATAAGTTTTTGTATCCGAGTGGCCAGAATTTTATTGAGGATTTTTGCATCTAGGTTCATTAGAGATATTGGTCTGTAGTTTTCTTTCTTTGAAGTGTCTTTGTCTGGTTTAGGTATCAGGGTGATGTTGGCCTCGTAGAATGAATTTGGAAGTTCTCCCTCTTTTTCTATTTCCCAAAGTAGCTTGAAAAGTATTGGTATTAGTTCCTCTTTAAAGGTTTTGTAAAACTCTGCTGTATACCCATCCAGTCCTGGGCTTTTCTTAGTTGGTAGTCTTTTGATGGTTTCTTCTATTTCCTCAATTGATATTGGTCTGTTTAGGTTGTCTATATCCTCCTGACTCAATCTGGGCAGATCATATGACTTAAGAAATTTATCTATGCCTTCACTATCTTATAATTTATTGAAGTATAAGGATTCAAAATAATTTTTGGTTATCTTCTGTATTTCTGAAGTGTCTGTTGTGATATTGCCTCTTTCATCCCGTATGTTAGTAATTTGAGTTCTCTCTCTTCTTCTCTTCGCTAGCATGGCTAAGGGTCTGTCGATTTTGTTTATTTTTTCAAAGAACCAACTTTTAGTTTTGTCAATTTTTTCAATTGTTTCTTTTGTTTCGATTTCATTAATTTCAGCTCTGATTTTAATTATTTCTTGCCTTCTACTTCTTTTGCTGTTGTTTTCCTCTTCTTTTTCTAGGATTTTGAGATGAAGTATGAGATCATTTATTTGTTGGTTTTTTCTTTTTTTAAGGAATGAACTCCAAGCAATGAATTTTCCTCTTAGAACTGCTTTCAATGTGTCCCATAGATTCCGATATGTTGTGTCTGTGTTTTCATTAATCTCTAAGAATTTTTTAATTTCTTCCTTGATGTCTTCTATAACCCATTGATCATTCAGTAACCTATTGTTCATTCTCCAAGTGATGTATTCTTTTCCCTTCCTTCTTTTATCGTTGATTTTCAGTTCCATTCCATTATGATCAGATAGGATGCATGGTGTTATCTCTACTCCTTTATATTGTCTTAGAGTTTCCCTGTGACATAATATATGATCTATTTTTGAGAAGGATCCATGTGCTGCTGAGAAAAAAGTGTAACTGCTTGATGTTGGGTGGTATATTCTATATATGTCAATTAAGTCTAGGTTATTAATTGTGTTATTGAGTTCTATAGTTTCCTTATTCAACTTTTGTTTGGAAGATCTGTCCAGTGGTGATAGAGGTGTGTTGAAGTCTCCCATGATTATTGTATGGTGGTCTATTAGACTCTTGAACTTGAGAAGAGTTTGTTTGATGAACATAGCTGCACCATTGTTTGGGGCATATATATTTATGATTGTTATGTCTTGTTGGTGTATGGTTCCCTTGAGCAGTATGTAGTGTCCCTCTTTATCCCTTTTGATTAACTTTGGCTTGAAATCTATTTTATTTGATATGAGTATGGATACTCCTGCTTGTTTCCGAAGTCCATATGAGTGATATGATTTTTCCCAACCTTTCACCTTCAGCCTATGTATGTCTTTTCCTATCAAATGTGTCTCCTGGAGGCAGCATATTGTTGGGTCTCGTTTTGTGATCCATTCTACTAGCCTGTGTCTCTTGATTGGTGAGTTTAAGCCATTAACATTTAGGGTTATTATTGAGATATGGGTTGTTCTTCCAGCCATATTTGTTTATTTATGTTACTAAACATGGTTTGTTTTCCTCTTTGATTATTTTCCCACCTTTAGTGTCCTACCTCCCACTGTTGGTTTTCATTGTTATTTTCCATTTCCTCTTCCTGTAATGTTTTGCCAAGGATGTTTAGAAGAGATGGTTTTCTAGCTGCAAATTCTTTTAACTTTTGTTTATCATGGAAGGTTTTAATTTCATCTTCCATCCTGAAGCTTAATTTCGCTGGAAACACAATTCTTGGTTGGAACCCATTTTCTTTCAGTGTTTGAAATATGTTATTCCAGGATCTTCTAGCTTTCAGAGTCTGTTGAAAGATCAGCTGTTATCCTGATTGGCTTACCCCTAAATGTGATCTGCTTCCTTTCTCTTGTAGCTTTTAAAATTCTCTCCTTATTCTGTATGTTGGGCATCTTCATTATAATGTGTCTAGGTGTGGGTCTCTTATGATTTTGCACATTCGGCGTCCTGTAGGCTTCTAGGATTTGGGGTTCTGTCTCATTCTTCAAGTCTGGGAAGTTTTCTCGTATTATTTCATTGAATAGATTGCTCATTCCTTTGGTTTGAAACTCTGTCCCTTCCTGTATCCCAATGACTCTTAAATTTGGTCTCTTGATGTTATCCCATATTTCTTGGATGTTCTGCTCATGGTTTCTTAACAGTCTTGCTGAGCTGTCTATGTTCTTTTCAAGTTGAAATACTTTATCTTCATTGTCTGATGTTCTGTCTTCTAAGTGTTCTACTCTGCTGGTAGTATTCTCAATTGAGTTTTTAAGTTGGCTTATTGCTTCCTGCATTTCTAGGATTTCTGTTTGTTTGTTTTTTATAACCTCTATTTCCCTGTATAGTTGATCTTTTGCTTCTTGGATTTGTTTATGTAATTCATTGTTGAAGTGATCTTTCATTGTCTGATTTTGCTGTCTGATGTCTTCCTTGAGACTCCAGATCATCTGAAGCATGTATATCCTGAATTCTTTATCTGACATTCCATCTGCTGCAGCTATTACCTCTTCTAACATTGAGTTGACCTGCAATGCTTGTGGTCCTTTCTTTCCTTGTCTCTTCATACTGTTCGCGTTCCTTTCTACTTGGTGAAACTGTTGTGCTATTGAATTTTCCCCCTATATATTTATATTGGTCTTGTATAGTTGCAAAGTCTCCCTCGCAGGCGCGGGCGGCGGCTCTGTCCCTCTGCGGGCCGATAGGCTTGTTCTGTCGGTGGTCACAGTTCTGTCTACTTTGCAGGCGTAGGCAGCGGCACTGCCCCTCTGCAGGCCTCTGGGGCTGTACTGCCAGTGGGTCGCAGGCCCGCCTTCCTTGCAGGAGTGATTGGAAGCTCTGCCACTCCGCGGGCCACTGGGCCTTTTCTGTCCGTGGTCACAGTTCCGCCTACCTGACAGGCGCGGGGGGTGGGGGGCGGCTCTGCCCCTCAGCAGGCCGCTGGGCCTGTTCTGTGCATGGTCACAGTTCCCTCTACCTTGCCGGTGCAGGGGGAGGGGGTGGCTCTGCCTCTCAGCAGGCCGCTGCTCCTCTTCTGCCGGTGGGTCGCAGGCCCGCCTACCTTGCAGGAGTGATTGGAAGCTCTGTCCCGCCGCGGGCCACTGGGCCTTTTCTGTTGGTGGTCACCGTTCCACCTACCTGGCAGGCGCGGGGGGTGGGGGGCGGCTCTGCCCCTCAGCAGGCCGCTGGGCCTGCTCTGTGCGTGGTCACAGTTCCCTCTGCTTTGCCGGCGCAGGTGGATAGGGCGGCTCAGCCTCTCAGCAGGACGCTGCTCCTCTTCTGCCGGTGGGTCGCAGGCCCGCCTACCTTGCAGGAGTGATTGGAAGCTCTGTCCCACCGCGGGCCCTAGGTTCAGGTTTAGACCTATGATTAGTGTTAGGGTCAGAATAAGGTTCAGGTTTAGGGTTAGAGTTTGGGTTATGGTTAGAGCTAGCATGAGGGCTAGAGTTAGGACTAGTAATAGGATTAAGATTTGGGTTAGGTTAAGGATTAGGGTTAGAATTAGGATTAGAATTAGTGTTAGGGTTTGGCTTAGGGTAAGGGATAGAGATAAAGCTAGGGTTAGGACTATGGTTAGGGTGAAAGCTAGGTTTAGAGCTCAGATTAGGGCTAGTTTTTGTGTTAGGATTAGGGCTAGGGTTAGAGTAACAGCTAATGTAAGAACTAAGGTTACAATTACGGTTCATTTTAGGGTTATGGTTAGGAGTTAGACCTCTAGTGTTAGGATTAGGTTTAAGGCTAGGGTGATGTTTAGAGCTAGTGTTAGTGTTAGGTTAGTAGTCAGGGTCAGGGTTAGTTTTAAGGTTAAGGTTAGGACTCAAAGTACGGCTAGGGTTACTGTAAGTGTTTGGTTTAAGGTTAGGATGGTGTTTAGAGCTAGGGTGAGTGTTAGGATATGAGTCAGAGTCATGGTTAGTATTCAGGTTAAGGTTGGACTCGAATTAGGGCTAGGGTTAGGTCTAGGTGTAGTATTAGGATTTGGTTTAAGTTAAGGTTTAGTATTAGGGCTATTTCTTGGTTTTGATTTACTGCTAGGGTCAGGGTTAGGGCTAGTTTTACGAGTAGCATTAGGGTTAGGGCTAGTGTTTATGTTAGGCTGAGGCTTAGGGTTAGTGTTAAATTTAGAGTTAGGGATAGATCTAGGGTTATGGCTAGGAATAAGGACAGGGCAAGGTTTATGGCTAGGGTTAGAGCTAGAGTTAGGGTTACGGTAATGGATAGGGTTAGAACTAGGGAAAGGGCTAGTGTGAAAGTTAGAGTTAGTCTTAGGGCTAGGGTTAGGGTTAGGGATAGGGTTAAATTAGGGCTAGAATTAGGGCTAGGGTTATTGTTCAGCTTAGGCCTAGCATTAGGTTTAGGGTTAGGGTTAAATTTAGGGAAAGGATTGGCATTATAGCTAGGTTTAGAGGTTGGGTGAGGGTTAGAATTAGGGTTAGGCCTATGGTTAGGGTTAGGGTTTTGATTAAGGCTGGGTTTAGGGCTAGGATGAGGGCAAGATTTTTGTTTTAGGGTAGGGCTAGAATTAGGACTAGGACTAATATCAGGGCTAGGACTAATATCAGGTCTAGGGTTATGGGTAAAGATAGAATTAGGGTTAGGTTTATGGATACAGGTAGTGTAAGGGTTATGTTTAGTTTTAGGTCAGGTTTAGAGCTAGGCATATTATTAGGGTCAGGGCCTTGGTTAGGGTTTGGGATAGGCTGTGGTTTAAATTTAGGGCTTGAATTAGCATTAAGGTTAGGGTTAGGGTAATGATAGTTGAGGTTTAGGGTTTAGGTTTTGTTTAGGGTAATGGATAGGGCTAGGATTAGGGATAAGGTTAGGTTTAGGCCTAAGGTAAGCATTAGTGTTAGGGTCATAGTTATGGTGATAGATAGGGTTAGAGCTAGGGTTAGGGCTTGGGTTATGGTTATGATTAGGACTAGGGTTAGGGTTAGTGTTAGGGTTAAAGCTTGGGTTAGGTCTTGAATTAGGGCTAGGTTTTGTGTTAAGTTAGTGCTAGGGTTAGGGTTATGGCTATTGTATGTACCAGGGTTACATTTAAAGCTAAATTTAGGTTTAGGGTTGGGGCTAGGTCTAGTGTTAGGTTTAGGTTTAGGTTTAGGGTGATCTTTAGAGGTAGGGTTAGTGTTATGGTCGGATTCAGGGTCAGGGTTAGTTTTTGGTTCAGCTTAAAACTCGAATTAGGGCTAAGTTTAGGGTTAGGCTTAGGGTTTGATTTAAGTTAAGGGTAAGGTTTAGTGCTATATCTGGGAATTGTTTTAGGGCTAGGGCTAGGATTAGGGCTAGTTTTAGGATTAGCATTAAGGTTAGGCTAGTTTTAGGTTTAGGTTTAGGCTTAGGGTTAAAGTTAGATTTAGAGTTAGAGTTAGATCTAGGTTAGGGCTAGGGCTAAGGATAGGGCTAGGGTTAGGGCTAGGTTTATTGTTCCAGTAAGTTATAGGTTTAGAACTAGGGATGGGGCAAGGGTGAGAGTTAGAGTTAGTCTTAGGGCTAGGGTTAGGGCTAAGATTAGGACTAGGGTTAGTGTTAGGGTTAGGCCTAAGGTTAGGGTTAGGGTTAGGATTAAGTCTAGGTCTAGGGCTAGGATAAGCCCTGGGGTTTGTGTTATGGTTAGAGCTAGGATTAGGGCTAGTGCTAATGTCAGGTCTAAGGTTACGGTTGGGGATAGATTTAGAATGTTTTATGGCTAGGTCTAGTGTAATGGTTAGGTTTAGGGTAAGGGTCAGGGTTAGAGTTTGTTTGAGGTTAGGGTTTAGGGTTAGGGCTCTAATTACCTTTAGGGTCAGGGTTAGGGTTATTTAAGTGTTCAGTTTAGGTTTAGGGTAATTGATAAAGTTAGGGTTAGCAATAGGTCTAGAGTTAGCATTAGGGTCAGGGTTATGGTTCGGATAATGGATAAGGTTAGAGCTAAGCTTAGGGCTAGGTTTATGGATAGAAATAGGTCTTGAGTTAGGGTTAGGGTTAGGGTTAGATCCAGGGTTTGGGTTAGGGTTATGTTTAGTGAAAGTGTTGGGTTTTGAGCTTGGTTTAGGGCTAGAGCGAGTGTTAGGTTTAGGGTTAGGTCTAGGGATAAGATTACAGTATGGTTAGGGTTAGGGTTAGGATTAGGGATATGGTCATCTTCAGAGGTAGTGCTAGGGTTAGGGTAATGGATACGATTAGATGTAGGTTTAGGTTAATGGTTAGAGTTAGATTGAGGTTTAGGCTTAGGGTTAGGGCTATGGTTATGGTTAGGTTTATGATAAGGGTTAGAGTTTGAGCTAGGGTTAGGTCTATGGTGAGGGTGAGGTTTAGGGTTAGGTCTACGATTAGTTTTTTGGTTAGGTTTAGGGTTAGGGTTAGGCCTAGGGTTATCAATAGAGTTAGGGTTATGTTTAGGGTAATGGGTATCTTTAGAGCTAGGTTTAGTGCTAGAGGTAAGGTTAGGATTAGGGCTAGGTTTAGAGTTAGATTTAGGGATAGGTGTAGGTTTATATTTAGGGTAAGGGTTAGTTTTGAGCCAGGGTTAAAACTAAGGCGAGGGTTAGGGTAGGGTTAGGGCTACAGTTTGTGTTATGGTTACGCCTAAGGATAGGTTAAGGCCTAGGATAAGATCTAGGTTTTGTGTTAGGTTTAGGCCTAGGGTTAAGGCTATGGGTAATATAAGAGCTAGGGTTATGATTAGGGCTAGTATTAGGGTTAGAGTTATGGCTAGGTCTAGTGTTAGGTTTAGATGATGGTTAGGCTCAGGTTTAGAGATAGGTTTACTGTTAAAGGCAAGGTCAGTGTTCAGGTTAGCTTTAGGGTTAGGGTGAAAGCCAGAATTAGGACAAGGTTAGGTTTAGGGGTAGGCTTAGTGTTTGTTTTAGGTTAAGGGTTATTGTTAGGGCTAGGACTAAGTTTGTGTAGGTCTAGGGCTAGAGTTATTGCTAGATTTAGGATTTGGTTTAGGTTTAGGGCTAGTGTTAGGGTAAGGTTTAGGTATAAGGTTACTATAAGGCTTGTTTCAGGGTTCGGTTTAGGGTTAGGTTCAGGTTTAGACCTATAATTAGTGTTAGTGTCAGAATAAGGGTGAAGGTTAGGGTTAGGTTTGGGGTTAGAATTAGAGCTAGAATGAGTGCTTGTGTTAGGACTAGAAATAGGGTTAGGCTAAGGATTAGGATTAGGACTAGGGTTAGCATTATGGATAGGGTTTGGCTTAGGGTAAGGGATACGGTTAGGGCTAGAGTTAGGGTTAGGTTTAGGACTAGGGTTAGGGTTAGTGTTAAATCTAGTGTTAGGGCTCAGATTAGGGCTATTTTGTGTTAGGGTTAAGGCTAGAATTAGGGCTAAGGCCAATGTAAGAACTATGTTTATGATTAGGGTTAGTTTTAGGGTGGGATTTGGGCTGGTCTAGTGTCAGCTTTAGCTTTAGGGTTAGGGCGATATTTAGAGTTATGATTAGTTTTAGGACCAGGACTTGAATTAGAGCTAGGGTTATTGCTAGTTGTAGGATTAGGGTTTGGTTTAGGTTAAGGTTTTTGTTATAGCAATGGCTCGATTTTGTTTTAGGGCTAGGACTAGGGTTAGGGCTAGTTTTAGGATTAGCAATGGTATTAGGGCTAGTGGTAGGGTGAGGTTTAGGCTTAAGTTTAGGGTGAGATTTAGAATTATGGTTAGATCTAGGGTGAGGGCTATGGCTACGATGAGGGCTAAGGTTAGGGCTAAGGTAACGGATAGGGTTAGAAATAAAAATAGGGCTAGGGTGAGAGTGAGTTAGTCTTAGGATCAGGGTTAGGGGTAGGGTTAGGGTTAGGGCTAAATTAGGGCTAGGATTAGCGTTACAGTTAGTGTTCGTGTTAGGCCTATGGTTAAGGCTAGGGTTAGGGTTTGTGTAATTGTTAGGGTTAGGGTTAGTTTTGGGGGATGTGATGGGCTTATAGTTAGGTTCAGGGCTCGGTCGAGGGTTAAAATTAGGGATAGAGCCAGGGTGAGGGTTTGGATTAGGATTAAGTCTAGGTTTAGGGCTAGGATGAGGGCTAGGTTTTGTGTTAGGGTAAGGGCTAGGACTAATGTCAGGTCTAGGGTTATGGTTAGGGTTAGGTTTATGGCTAGGTCTAGTGTAAGGGTTGGGTTTAGGGTAAGGGTCAGGTTTAGAGCTGGGTATATTATTAGGGTCAAATTCCAGGTTAGGGTTTACTTTAGGTTAAGGATTAGGGTTAGGGCTCAAATTAGCATTAGGGTTAGATTTAGAGTAATGAATAGGATTAGGTTTAGGGTTCAGGTTAGGTATAGAGTAATGTATAGGGTTAGTTTTAGGGTTAGTGCTAGGTTTAGGCCTAGGGTTAGCATTTGGGATAGGCTTATGTGTAGGGTAATGAATAGAGTTAGTGCTAGTGTTAGGGATTGGGTTAAAGTTAGGATTAGGACTAGGGTTAGGGTTAGGCCTAGGTTAGGTTTAGGTTAAGTGTTTATGGTTAGGGCTAGGGTGAGGTTTAGGGTTACAGTCAGGGCTATGGTTAGAATTAGGGTTAGATTTAGGGCTAGGGTTAGCATTAGTGTTAGGGTTATATTTAAGGTAATGGATAGATTTTGAGGTAGGATTTCTGCTATGGTTACAGTTAAGATTAGGGCAAGTGTTAGGATTAGGGTTAGGGTTAGGGTTACATTTAGGGTCAGAGTTAAAGTTTGAGCTAAGGTTAGGGATAGGCAAGTGTGAGGGTTAGGGCTAGGGCTAAGGTTAGGACTAGGCTTACAGCTAGTTTTAGTGCTACATTTAGGGCTAGGTTTTGTGAGGGGTTTATGGCTAGTGTTAGGACTATGGGTAATGTAAGAACTAGGATTATGGTTATGGCTAGTTTTAAGGTTAGGGTTATGGATAGGTCTAGTGTTAGGGTATGTTTTGGGTTAGGATAAGGTTTAGAGCTAGGGTTTGTGTTAGGGTAAGGATCAGTGTTCAGGTTCCATTGGATTTATGGTTAGGAGCACAATTTCACTAGGGTTAGTTCTAGGGGTATTGTTAGTCATTGCATTAGACTAATGGTTATTGTTAGTGCTGGAGCTGGGTTTATGTTTAGGGCTATGGCTAGATTTATGGCTAGATTTAGGATTAAATTTAGGTCTAGTGTTAATGTTACTGTTAAGTTTAGGTATAGGTTTATCCATAGGGCTAGTGTTAGTGTTTGGTTTAGGGTTAGGGTCAGGCTTAGACCTAGGGTTAGTTTTAGGGTCAGAATATGGGTAAAGGATAGGCTTAGGGTTTCGGTTAGGGTTAGAGATAGAATGAGGCCTAGGGTTAGGAGTAGTAATAGAGTTAGTGTTTAGGGTAGGCTAAGGATTAGGGTAGCATTAGGGTGAGGGTTGGCATAGGGTAAGGGATAGGGTTAGAGCTAGGGTTAGGGTTAGTGTTAGGTTTAGGGTTAAAGCTAGGGTTAGGATTCAGATTAAGGCTAGGTTTTGTGTTAGGGTTAGGGCTATTGCTAATGTAAGACCTGGCATTATGATTAGGGCTAGTTTTAGGATTAGGGTTAGGGCTAGGTTTAGTGTTTGGGTTAGGTTTAGCGTAAGGGTGATGTTTAGAGCTAAGGTTAGTTTTAGGATCAGAGTCAGGGTCATTATTAGTTGTACAGTTAGGTTTAGGACTCAAATTAGGGCTAGGGTAAGGGCTAGGCATAGTGTTAGGTTTTGGTTTAGGTTAACGTTTAGGATTAGATTAGAGCTGTAGCTCAGTTTTTCTTGAATGCTATGGCTATGGTGAGGGATAGTTTTCAAATTAGCATTAGGATTAGGGCTGGTGTTAGGGTGAGGTTTAGGTTTTAGTTTTGGGTTAGATTTAGAGTGAGGGTTAGATCTAGGTTTAGCACTAGGGCTAAGTTTGGGGCTGGTTTGGGCTAGGCTTTGGGTCATGGTAAGGGATAATGTTAAAACTAGGGCTAGGGCTATGGCAAGACATAGAGTTAGTCTTAGGGTTAGAGATATGATTAGATTTAGTGTTAGGGCTAAATTAGGTCTAGGATTAGAGCAAGGCTTAGTATTAGGGCTAGGCCTTGGTTTAGGGCTAGGGTTAAAATTACAGTTAGGGTATGGTATAATATTATAGCTAGATTAAGGCCTAGGGTGAGGGTTCACTTTAGGGTTAGGCCTAGTGATAGGGTTAGGGTTCGGAATAAGGCTACGTTCAGGGCCAGGATTAGGGCGTTTTTGTTTTTTTGGTTTTTTTTTTTTTTTTTTTTTTAGCAAAAGATCTAACATTAGGCCTAGCGCTAATGTTAGGTCTAGGGTTATGGTTAGGGATAGTTTCAGGGTTAGGTTTATGGCTATGTATAGTGTAAGATTTAGGTTGAGGATTAGGGTCACTTTTGGAGATAGGAATATTATTAGGGTCAGGGTAACGGTTAGGGTTTGTTTAGGTTAAGGTTTAGGGTTAGAACTGAAATTAGGTTAGATTATGTTTAGGGTTAGGATAATGAATATGGTTAGATTTAGGGTTCAGGTTAGGTTTATGGTAATGAATAGGATAAGAGTTATGGATAGAGTTAGGGTTATCCTAGGATTAGTATTAGGGTTAGGGTTAGGGTTAAGTTAATTGACAGGATTAGAGCTAGAGTTAGGGCTAGGGTTATGGTTAGTAATAAGGCTAGGTTTAGGATTAGGTTTAGAGTTAGGTTAGGGTTAAAGCTGGTGTTAGGGTTCGGGTTAGGGCTAGGTTTTATTTTAGGTTAGGGATAGGGTAGGGCTATGGCTAATATAAGAACTAGAGTTAGGATTAGGGCTAGTTTTAGGGTTAGGGTTAGGGCTAGGTCTAGTGTTAGGGTTAGGTTATGATTGGAGTGATGATTTGAAATAGGGTTAGTGTTAGGGTCAGAGTCAAGGTCAGTGTTAGTTTTAGGGTTAGGGATAACACTAGAAATAAGGCTAGAGTTATGGGTAGGTGTAGGGTTAGGTTTTGTGTTAGGGTTAGGGCAAGAATTAGGGCTAGGTCTAATGTCTGGTCTGAGGTTAGAGTTAGGAAAGTGTTAGAGTTAGGGCTAGGGCTCAGTTTTGTTTTAGAGCTACAGCTAGGTTTAGAACTAGTTTTAGGATTAGCGATAGTGTTAGGGCTACTGGTAGGGTGAGGTTCAGGCTTAAGGTTAGGGTTATATTTAGAGTTATGGTTAGATCTAGGGTTAGAACTTGGGCTAGGTTTTGGGTTAGGTTAGGGCTAGTGTTAGGATTATGGTAACAGATAGAGTTAGTATGATAAATAGGTGTAGGGTAAGAGCTAGAGTTAGTCTAAAAGGTAGGGTTAGAGTTAGGGTTAGTATCAGCACTAAATTAGGGCTAGGATTAGAGCTAGGGTTAGTGTTAGGGTTAGGGTAGGGTTAGCGATAGTGTTAGTGTTGGATTAGGATTAGGGTTAGGGTTAGGGGAAGGGATGTGGTTATACCTAGGTTCTGAACTAGGGCGAGGGTTGAAATTAGGGATTGGGCTAGGGTTAAGCTTCAGGATAGGATGAAGGCTAGGTTTAGATCTTGGCTGAAGGCTTGTGTTTGTGTTAGGTTTACGGTTAGAATTAGGTCTATGGCTAATGTCAGTTCGGGTTACACTTAGGGATAGTGTTAAGGTTAGGTTTATGGCTAGGTCTATTGTAAGGGTTAGGTTTTGGGGAAGGGTCTGGTTTAAAGCTAGGTGTATTGTTAGGGTAAGTATCTTGTTTAGGGTTTGGTTTAGGTTATGGTTTAAGTTTAGGGCTGCATTTAGCATTAGGGTTAGCGATTGGGTTAGAGTAATTAATAAGGTTAGGTTTAGTGTTCAGGTTAGTTTGAGGAAATGGATAGGTTTAGTGTTAGAGATAGGTTTAGAGTTAGGCCTAGGGTTAGCATTTGGATTAGGCTTATGTTTAGGGTAATGGATAGGTTTAGGGGTAGGATTATGGTTAGGATTAGGGCTAGGGTTAGGGATAGGGTTAAGCCTAGGGTTAGTGTTCGGGTTAGGTTTATGGTAAGTGTTAGGGTTTGAGCTATGGTTAGGGCTAGGGCAATGGTTAGGGTTAGTGTGACATCTAGGTTTAGGGTTAGGGTTAAGTTTAGAGCTAGGTTTAGCATTAGGGTTGGGGTTATGTTTAGAGTAATGAATAGAGTTAGATCTAGGGTTTGGCCTTGGTTATGGTTAGGATTAGGACTAGGATTAGGGTTAGGGTTAGGGTTAGGGTTAGGTCTAGATTTATATTTGGGCAAGGGTTAGAGTTTTAGCTAGGATTAGGGTCAAGGCAAGGGTTAGGGTTAGAGTTAGGTCTAGGGTTAGGGTTAGGGTTACGCTTAGAGCTAGTTTTGGTGTGAGGTTTGGGGCTAACATTAGGGCTATATGTAATGTAAGACCTAGAGTTAGGGTTATGGCTAGGTCTATTGTTAGGGTTATGGCTAGATTTTGGTTTAGCATAAAATTTAGAGCTAGGATTTGTGTTATAGAATGGGACAGTGTTTGGGTTAGGGTTATGGCCAGAATTAGACTAGGCTTAGGTCTAGAGGTAGAGGTAGTGTTTGGGTTAGGTTAAGGGTTATTGTGAGGGCTAAAGCTAGGAATTTTTTTAGGTCTAGAGCTAAAGTTAAGGCTACATTTTGAATTAGGTTTAGATCTAGGGATAATGGTAGGGTTAGGTTTAGGTATAAGGTTACCAGTAGTGCTAGTGTTAGGGTTTGGTTTAGGGTTACGGTCAGGGTTAGACCTCTGGTTTGTGTGATGGTCAGAATAAGGGTCAGGGTTAGGTTTAGAGTTTTGGATAGAGTTAGAGCTAGAATTAGATCTAGGGTTAGGACTATTAATAGGGTTAATATTTGTTTAGCCTAAGAATTAGGAATAGGTCTAGGGTTACCATTAAGGTTAGGGTTTTGCTTAGGGTAAGGGATAGGGTTAGACATAGGTTTAGGGCTAGGGTTAGGGTTATGGTTAGAGTTAAAGCTAGGTTCAAGGCTCAGATTAGGGCTAGTTTTGTGTGAGGTTTAAGGCTAGGGTTAGGGCAATGACAAATATAAGAACTAGGGTTACAATTAGGGTTAGTTTTAGGGTTAGGTTAGGGATAGGTCAGTGTTAGGGTTAGGTTTAAAGTTAGATTGATATTTATAGCTAGAGATAGTGTTAGGATATGAGTCAGGTCAGGGTTAGTTTTACGGTTAGGGTTAGGACTCGAATTAGGGCTAGAGTTAGGTTTAAGTTTATGGTACTGTTTAGAGCTAGGGTGAATGTTAGGATATGAGTCAGGTTCTGGGTTATATTTAAGGTTAGGATTATGACTTGAATTAAGGCTAGGGTTAATTCTAGGTGTAGTTCTAGTGTTTGGTTTAAGTTACGGTTTAGTGTTAGGCCTGTTGCTCAGTTTTGTTTTAGTGCTATGGTTAGGGTTAGGGCTAGTTTTACAATTAGCTTTAGGGTTAGGGCTAGTGTTATGGTTTGGGTAAGGATTAAGGCTAGCTTTAACACTAGGATTAGGGATAGGTTTTGTGTTAGGTTTAGGGCAATAATTAGGGTAATGACTCATGTCAGCTCTAGGTTTATAGTTAGGGAGAGTCTTAGGGTTAGGTTTATGGCTAGGTCAACTTTAAATGTTACGTTTAGGGAAAGGGTCAGGTTTAGAGCTAGGCATATTATTAGGGTCATGGTCAGGCTTCGGGTTTAAGTTAGGATAAGGTTTAGGTTTAGGGCTCAAATTAGCATTAATGTTAGAGTTAGGGTTGGGGTAATGGATATGGTTAGGATTAGGGTTCAGGTTAGGTTTAGAGTAATAGATATGGTTTTGGTTTGTGATAGGTTTAGGGTTAGGTCTAGAGTTAGCATTAGCGTTATGGTATCATTAGGGTAATTTATAGGGTTAGACCTAGGGTTAGGGCTAGGGTTATGGTTAGGATTAGGGCTAGAGTTAGGGTTAGGTTCAGGGTTAGGGCGAGGGTTAGTGTTAGGATTAGGTTTCGGAAATGGTTTAGGGTTTGAGCTACGGTTAGTGCTAGGGTAAGGTTAGTGCTAGGGTTATGGTCAAGGTTAATGTTAGGGTTAGTGTTAGGGTTAGCTCTAGGGTTATCATTAGGGTTAGGGTAATCGATTTAGATGTCAGGTTAGAGTTACAGATAAGTTTAGGTTAGAGTTAGGTTTAGGTTTAGGGTTAGGGTTAGGATTTGAGCTAGCTTAGGTTAGGTTTAGGGTTAGGTTCACTGCTAGTTCTAGGGTTAGGTTTATGTTTATGTTTAGGGTATGTTAAGCTTTAGGTCTAGTGTTATCATTAGGGTAAAGTTTATGGTTAGGGTAATGGGTAGGGTTCGAGCTAGGGTTATGTCTAGGGTTAAGGTTAGGATTATGGTTAGAGATAGTTTGAGGGTTAGTGTTATGGCTAGGTATAGTGTAAGGGTTAGGTTAAGGTTTAGGGTAAGGTTTAGAGCAAAGGGCATTATTAGGGTAAGGTACAGGATTCCGGGTTGGATTAGGTTAATGTTTAAGGTTAGGGATCAAATTAGTGTTAGAGTTAGGGTTAGGATTAGGTTTATGGATATGGTTAGGTTTAAGGTTCAGGTTAGTTTTAATGTAATGGATAGGTTTAGTGTTAGGTATTGGATTAGGGTTATCCTAGGGTTAGCATTAGGGTTAGGGTTTGGGTTAAAATAATGATAGGATTAGAGCTAGGTTTAGGGCTAGGGTTATTGTTAGGATTAGGGCTAGGGTTAGTGTTAGGTTTTGGGTTATCTCAAGGGTTAGGGTTAGCATTAGATTTAGGGTAAGTGTTAGATCTAGGTTTACAGTTATTGTTAGTGTTAAAGCTAGTGTTAAGGCTCTGATTAGGATAGGTTTTGGGTTAGGGTACTGCTAGGATTAGGGCTACAGCTAATGTAAGAACTAGGGTTACGATTAGCGCTAGTTTTAGGGTTAAGGTTAGGGCTAGGTCTAGTGTTTGGGTTCGGTTTAGGTTTTGGTTGATGATTAGAGCTAGAGTTAGTGTTGGGTCACAGTAAGGGTCGGGGTTAGTTTTAGGGTTAGGGATAGGACTCAAATTAGAGCTAGGTTTAGGGCTAGGTCTAGGCTTAGGGTTTGGTTTAGGTTAAATGTTAGGGTTAGGGCTATTGCTCTGTTTTATTGTAGGGCTTGGGCTAGGTTAGGGCTAGTTTTAGGATTAGTGTTAGTGTTACAGCTTGTGTGAGTGAGAGATTTAGGCTTAGGTTTAGGGTTACATTTAGAGTTAGGATTAGATGTAGGATTAGGGCTAGGACTTGGGTTAGGGCTAAGGTTTTGGGCAAGTTTTAGGGTTATGGTAAGGGTTGGGGATATAACTAGGAATAGGACTAGGGTGAGAGAGTTAGTCTTAGGGCTAGGGTTAGGTTAGGTTTGGGGCTAAATTAGGGCTAGGATTAGGTCTAGGCTTTGTGCTAGGTTTAGGCCTAGTTTTAGGCTTAGGTTTAGGTTTCGGGATAGGGTTAGGTTTAGGGGAAGGGATGGGGTTATAGCTAGTGTTAGGGCTAGGTCGAAGGTTAGAATTATGGTTAGGGCTAGGATTATGTTTGGGGTTAGTAATAAGGCTAGGTTTAGGGCTAGAATGAGGGCTAGGGTTTGTTTTAGTGTTATGGCAAGAATTAGGTCTAGGGCTAGTGTCAGGTATAGGGTTACAGTTAGGGATAGATTGAGGGTTAGATTTATGGCTAAGTCTAGGATAAGGGTTAGGTTTAGAGCTGGAGGTATGATTAGGGTTAGAATCAGGTTTCAGTTTTGGTTTAGGTTAGGTTTTAGGATTAGGGCTCAAATTAGCATTAGGGTTATGTATATGGTATGATAGGGTTAGGTTTAGGGTTCAGGTTAGGTGTAGGGTAATAGATAGGGTTAGAGTTAGTGAAAGGGTTAGGTTTAGGCCTAGGGTTAGCATTAGAGTAAGGGTTATGTTTAGAGTAATGGAGAGTGTTAGAAGTAGGGTTAGGGCAAGGATCATGGTTAATATTAGGGCTTGAGGTAGGGTTAGGGCTAGGGTTATATCCAGGGATAGCATTAGGTTTAGGTTTAGGGTACGGTTTAGGGTTTGAGGTAGGGTAGCACTAGGGTGAATGTTAGGTTTAGGGTTAGGCCAAGGTTATAGTTACGGTTAAGGTCAAGGTTAGTGTTAGGATTAGGGCTAGGGATATCATTAGTTTTAGGGTATTGGATAGGGTTTGATGTCGGGTTACGGTTAAGGTTAATATTAGTTTTCGGCTTAAGGTAGTGTTAGGAATAGGTGAAGGGTTAAATTTTGTGTAATGGTTAGGGTTTGAGCTAGGGTTAGGTCTATGACAAGGTTTAGGTTTATGGCTATGTCTAGGGTTAGGTTTAGGGTAGATTTAGGGCTTGGGTTATCATTAGGGTTAGGGTTACGGTTAGTGAAATGGGTAGGGTTAGAGCTAAAGTTATGGCTAGGGTTAAGGTTAGGATTATGGCCAGGGTTAAGTTTAGGGTTAGGTTTAGGCCAAGGGTTAGTGTTAGCATTAGGTTTTATTTAAGGGTT
>NW_026695129.1:0-46769 GCF_021218885.2 Marmota monax | reverse complement strand
AGCCCAAACCCTGAACCTCACCCTAATTCTTGCCCTAATCCTAACTCTAACCATAGCCCAAACCCAAGCTCTAATTTCATCCATTATACTAACAATAACCCTAAAATAATGCTACCCTAGCCCTTAACCTAACTGTAAACCTACCCTAGCCCAGACTGTAAACCTATCCCTTAACCTAGCCATAAACCTATCTCAATCCCTAACCCTTACACTTAATCTAAACATAACACTAACCCAAGGTCAAACCCTAAACCTAAACCCAGCCCTAATCCTAACCTTAACCCAAGCCCTAAACCTAGCTTGAACCCTATCCATTACTCTAACACTAAACTTAACCCTAATGATAACACTAGACCAAAAGCTAAACCTAACCTAACCCTAAACGTAAATCTAACCCTAGAACTAACAGTGAACCTAACCTAACCCTAACCCTAAACCTAAGATAGCTCAAATGCTAACCCTAATTCTAAACCTAAACCTAATGCTAACCTAAACCTAAAACTATCTTTAACCTGACATCTAAACCTATTACCCTAACCCTAATGATAACCCTAGCCCTAACCGTTACACTAACCATGACCATAACCCTAGGCCAAACCATAAATTAATCTTAGCCACAGCAAAATTCCTAGCTCAAACCCTAAACCGTACCCTAAACTTAATCCTAAGTGTAACCCTCGCCCTAACCCTGACCCTAACGCTAACTCTAGCCCTAATCCTAACCATTATCCTAGCACTAACCCTAGGTCTAAACCTATAAATTACCCTAACGATAACTATAACCTTAATGCTAACCATAAGCTTAACCCTAAACCTATCACAAACCCTAACCATATCCATTACCTTAAACCGAACCTAACCCTATACCTAACACTATCCATTATCCTAACCCTAATTCTAAACTTAATGCTAATTTGAGCCTTAACACTAAAACTTAACCCAAAACCAAAGCCTGACCCTGACCCTAATAATACCCCACATCTTAATTTGACCCTTTCCCTAAAAGTAACACTTTAATTTGACCTTGCCATAAACGTAATCCTAAAAATACCAGTAACTATAAACCTAGACCTGACATTAGTCCTAGCCCTAATTGTTACCCTAAACCTAACACAAAACCTAGCCCTAATCCTAGCCTTAAATCTAGCCTTAATCCTAAACCTAACCATAACCCTAGCCCTAACCCTAAAGCTAATCATAAAACTAGCGCTAACCCGAATCATAGCACTAAAACAAGACCGAGCAACAGGCCTAACACAAACCTTATCTTAAACCAAAACTTAGCACTACACCTAGATCTAACCCTAGCCCTAATTCAAGTCCTAAACATAATCGTAAAATTAAACCTTTACCTGACTTATATCCTAACACTCATCAAGTTCAAAACACCACCCTAACCCTAAACCTACCATAATCCTATCCCTAGACTTAACCCTAAACCTAGCCCTAACCCTAGCTCAAAACCTAACTTTTATGGTAAACATAAACCTAACCCTAACCCTAACATGATATTAGCCCTAGCACTAATCCTAGCCCTGAATCTAAAATGAACACTATCCCTCATCCTAGTCCTAAACCTAGCCTTAATCATAACCTTAACTCCAACTCTAGCTCTAACCTTAACTCTAACCCTCACCCTACGTCTAAACCTAGCTATAACACCATTCACTATCCTAAACTTAAACCTAACCCTATCCCTATCACTAGGCCTTAACTAAACACTAACCCTAGCCCTAATCCTAGCCCTAATTTAACCCTATCAGAAACCCTAAATCTAATTTTAGCCCTATCAATAATTTTAACTCTAACACTAGCCCTAACCCTAATGCTAATCCTAAAACTAGCCCTAACCCTAGCCCTAGCCCTAGAACTAAACAGAACGATAGCCCTAACCCTAAACCTTAACCAAAACCAAACCATTACCCTAAACCTAGCCCTAATTTGAGTTTTAATCCAAACACTAAAACTAACCCTGACCCTGACTCTGGCCATAACACTAACCCTAGCTGTAAACATAACCCTAATCCTAAACCTAAACCTAAGACTAGACATAGCCCTAACTCTAACCCCAAATTTAGCCCAAAACATAACCCTGGTCCTTACATTAGCCATAACCCTAACTCTAGCACTAAGTTAACACAAAACCTAGACCTAATCTGAGCCGTAACCCAAGTTTTAAACCTAATCCTAACCCTAACCCTAGCCCTAATCATAAACATAACCCTAGCCCTAACCCTAGCTCTAACCCTATCCATTGCCATAAACAGAATACTAACTCTAATGCTAAACCTAGTCCTAAACCTAAACCTATCCCTAATCCTAACCCATTCCATTACCCTAACCCAAACCTAGACTCTAAACCTCACCCTATCATTAACATAACACTAAACCTAATGCGAATTGGAGTCCTAAATTTGAAACTTAACCTATCCCAAACCCTAATCCAGAGCCTGACTGTAAAAATAGTTCTAGCTCTAAACCTGACCCTAACCCTAAAACTAACACTTACACTAAATGTAGCCATAAACCTAACACTAAAACTATCTTTAACCATAACCCAAGACCTGATATTAGCCATAGCCCTCATCCTAGCCCTAAACATAAAACAAACTCTAGCACTCATCCTAGCCCTAAACCTAGCCCTAATCATAACACTATCCTTAACCATAGCCCTAACCTAATTCTAACACTCACCCTCCCACTAAACCTAGTTAAAACACCATCCCTTACCCTAATCTTAATCCTAACACTAACCCTAACACTAGACCTACACTGAACAGTAACCCTAGCCCTAATCATAGCCCTAATTTAACCCTATCCATAATTCTAACACTAACCAAAGACCTAAGACAAACTCTAACTCTCACACTAGCCCTATCCCTAGTTCTAACCATATCCCTTAACTTAACCCTAACCCTAGCCCTAAACATAGCCATAAATCTAGGCATAACACTTGCCTAATCCTTATTTCTAGTCCTACCTAGATCCAACTCTAACACTAACTCAAACACTAATCCTAAGCCTAAGCCTAACATTAATACTAGCACTAACCCTAACACTACTCATGAAACTAACCCTAACCCTAACCCTAGCAGTAAAACAAAACCGAGTAATAGCCCTAACACTAAATCTTAACTTAAACCAAATCCTAATACTACACCTAGACCTAACCCTAGCCCTAATTTGAGTCCTAACCTTAACCTGAATACTAACCCTGACTCTGACTCATATCCTAACCCACAATCTTGCTCTAAACACCACCCTAACCTTAAACCAAACCCTTACAGTAACCCTAGCCTTATTTGGAATCCTAACCCTAACTCTAAAACTAACTCTGACCCTGATTATTAAACTAACACTAACACTCGCTCTAAATATCACCCTAACCTTAAACCTAATCCTAACACTAGAGGTTTAACCCCTAACCATAACCCCAAAATTCACCCTGTTTGTAACACTAGTTCTTATATTAGCCGTTGCCTAACCCTAAACCTAACACAAAACTAGCCCTAATCCGAGCCCTAAACCTAGCTTTAACCTAACCCTTGCCCTATTCCAAGCCCCAACACTAGCTCTAATCCTATCCCTTACCCTAATCCAAACCCTAACCCTAATGCTAACCCTAATCCTTAACCTAACACAAACATTAATCCTATTACTAGTCCTAACACTAGCACTCATTCTAGCTCTAACCATAACCCAAATCCTAAACCTGACCCTGACCCTTATTCTGACCCTAAAACTAATTGTAGATCTAAACCTGAACTTAACCCTAAACTGAACCCTAATAGTAACCCATCCGGTTACCTTATGCCTAAACCTAACCCTAACACTAGCACTAGACCTAAACCTAATCATAAATCTAGCCATAACTTGAACACTAGACCTAATGAAAAACCTAGACATAGCCCTAACAATAACCTTAGCCTAAGCCAAACAGTAACTCTTCCCCTAGACCTAATTCTGGATTTAATTCTAATCATAACACTAACCTGAACACTGACCCTGACACTAACTGTAACCCTAGCTCTAAACACCACCCCAACGCTAAACCTAACCCTAAAACTATACCTAGCAGTAACATTAACCCTAAAACTAGCCTGAATCATAACAAGTTCTTACATTAGCTGTAGCCCTAACCTATTGCAAAACCTAGCCCTAATCCAAGGTCTACCCTAGCTTTAATCCTAAAGCTAATCCAAATCCTAACCATAGCCCTAACCCTAAGCCTAAACCTAAGACTAGACCTAATCTGTAGCATAATCCTAGCCCTAACCCTAGCTCTAACCTAACTATTACTCTAATGATAACCCTAACCCTTATGCTAACCCTAGGCCAAAACCTAAAACTATACCTAAACTTAACCCTATAAATTACCCTACACTTAACCTGAACCCTAAACCTATCATTACACTATCCTTAACAATAATGCTAATTCGAGCCCAAAACCTACACCTTAACCTAACAAAAACCCTAAACCTGACCCTAACTCTAATAATACCCTAGCTCTAAACTTTACCCTAACCATAAACCTAACCATTAAAATAGACCTAGGTATAAACCTAACCCTAAACTATCCCTAACTGTAACCCTAGACCTGACTTTTGCCCTAGCTCTAATCCTACTCCTACACCTAACACAAAACTTAGCCCATATCCTAGACGTAAACTTTACCTTAATCATAAACCTAACACTTACCCTAATTATAACTCTCATGCTAGCCATAAAACTAGCTGTAATCCCAACCCTTACCCTAAACCTAACTGTAACCTTAAACCTAACATTAACCCTAGCCCTAACCCTAGGCCTAATCCTAACACTAACCCTTGCCCTAAGACTAACTCTAACTCTCGCCCTAGCCCTATAGCGAGTTCTATACCAATCCCTTACCATCACCCTAAACCTAGCCCTAAACTTAGCCCTAACCCTAGCCCTATCTTTCACCCTAGCTTAAACCCTAGATCTAAACCTAACTCTAAATCTAACACTAAACATAAGCCTAAACCTCACACTAACACTAGCCCTAACCCTAAAACTAATCCTAAAACTAGCCCTAACCATACCACTAGCCCTAAAACAAAACCGAGTCATAGCCCTAATCCTAACCCTTAACCTAAACCAAACCCTAACCTTACAAGTAGACCTACACTTATCTCTGATTCCAGTCTTAAATCTAACCTGAAAAGTAATATGGACACTGACTCTGAACCTAACACTAAATCTAGCTCTAAATATTGTCATAACCATAAACCTAACCCTAACACTAGACCTAGCCCTAACGCTAACCCTATAACTAGTGCTAATCATAACCCTACTTTGTACATTACACATAGCCTTAACCCTAGCCCTAACCTAACCCAAAACCTAGCCTTAATCCGAGTCCTAAATCTAGCTTTAACCCTAAACTTAAACCTAACCCTAACCTAAAAAAAGCCCTAATCCTATACATATCCCTAGCCGTAATCTTAGGTCTAACCCTATCCATTACCCTAATCATAACCCTAAACCTTATGCAAAACATTAGGCCTAACCTTAACCCTATCCATTACACTAAACCACATCTAAACCCTAAACCTAACTCTGTCATTAACCCTCACCCTAAACCTAATGCTAATTCAAGCCCTAAACCTTACCTCTAACATAAACCAAACCCTAAACTTGAACCTGGTACTAATAATAACCCTAGCTCTAAACCTAACCCTTACCCTAAACCTAACCCTTACACTGGACCAAGCCATAAATCTAACACTAAACCTATCCCTAACTATAACCCTAGTCATGGCATTAGCCTTAGCCCTAATACTAGCCCTAACCCTAACACAAACACTAGCCTTCATTCTAGCCCTAAGACTAGCCTTAATCATAACCCTAAACCTAACCCTAGCCCTAACCCTAATACTAACCCTCGCCCTACCCCAAAACTTAGCTATAACCCACTCCCTTACCCTACATATAACCCTAACTATAACCCTAACCTGAGGTCTCAAACTAATACTAAACCTAGCCCTAATTTAACCCTATCCCTAAACATAACCCTAGCCGTAGCCCTACGACTAACTCTAACTCTCACACTAGCCTATCACTAGTTCTAAACCTATCCCTTACCATAACCCTAACCCTAACCCTAAACCTAGTCCTAACCCTTGCCCTATCCTTAGTCCTAGCCCTAACCATAAATTAAATCCTAAATCTAAATCGAACCATAACCCGAAGCCTAAGCTGAACCATTATAAATACATTTATATTTAGATTCTATATCTACAGATGTTGGCTTCAATTATTATTTAGAATATAGTCATTAGTTTCATAAAAGGCATACCATTTCTGGTGGTGTATAGAGAACTGATGATCAGGGGTAATATGCTACGTTAAGGTGGAAAGGAGTGAGGGTATGAGAATAATCTATCTTAGTAAATTGGAGGAGAACTGTAATGAATAGACAAGGGTAATTTATAGAAGAATGTATAAATTCAAATTTATTATCAGTATTCATAAAATTACGCTATGTATAAAGAATAAAATTTGGGAAGTTGAAAGTGGGATAGAGAGAGGAAGAAAAAATTAAAAAAAAAACAAGAAAGAAAGAAAGGGAGAATGAAAATAATATAAAAGGGGGTGAGGTGGGCCTATGCAATTCCTCTATATTAAACAATTCTGGTGATTCAGTTCTTAAAGTCCAATTTCATGCAAAGTTATTGGTTTCACATATGTTGAGATTGTGAGGGCCAGAGGGGGAAGGGTAGAGGAGAATAGATGAAAAGAGCAAGAATAGAAAAGTCTCTCAGAACTCTGTTTTCTTCCAGTAGGTTGAGTTGTCTATTCCTAGCTTGAGTCTCTGTGCTAAGGGTTGTGGAGGTAGCCAGTTTGAGAGGGCTTGAGCTTTTACATGGAGCCTCCCTACTCCTAGTCTCTCAGTTGGAAACCAGGTACCTGTACATTTGCTGTTCTGCATTGATTGCTACACCCCCCCCCCAAAAAAAAAAAAAAAAAACTTGTGAGAAAAATCTTGAGTTAAAGCTAGCGTTAGAGTTCAGATTAAGGCTAATTTTGGTGATAGGGTTAGGACTATTGCTAATGTAAGACCTGGTATTATGATTAGGGCTAGTTTTAGGATTAGGGTTAGGGCTAGGTTTAGTGTTCGGTTTAGGTTTAGGGTTAGGTTAATGTTTAGATCTAAGTTTAGTTTTAGGATCAGTGTCAGGGTCATTCTTAGTTGTACGGTTAGGTTTAGGACTCAAATTAGGGCTAGGGTAAGGGATAGGCATAGTGTTAGCGTTTGGTTTAGGTTAAGGTTTAGGATTAGAGCTGTAGCTCAGTTTTGCTTGAATGATGTGGCTATGGTGAGGGATAGTTTTCAAATAGCATTAGGATTAGGGCTAGTGTTAGGGTGAGGTTTAGGTTTTAGGTTAGGGTTAGATTTAGAGTGAGGGTTAGATATAGGTTTATGGCTAGGGCTAAGTTTGGGACTAGGGTTAGGGCTAGGCTTTGGGTCATGGTAAGGGGTAATTTTAGAACTAGGCCTAGGGATAGGGCAAGATTTAGAGTTAGTCTTAGGGTTAGGGGTATGATTAGATTTAGGGTTAGGGCTAAATTAGGTGTAGGATTTGAGCTAGGTTTAGTATTAGGGCTAGGCCTTGGTTTAGAGCTAGGTTTAGAATTAGGGTTTGGGTACGTTATAATATTATACCTAGGTTAAGGTCTAGGGTGAAGTTTCACTTTAGGGTTAGGCCTAGTGACAGGGTTAGCGTTCAGAAAAAGGCTAGGTTTAGGGCCAGGATGAGGGCTTTATTTATTTATTTTTTTTAGCATAAGGGCTAATGTAAGGCCTAGGGCTAATTTTAGGTCTAGGGTTATGGTTAGGAATAGTTTCAGGGTTAGTTTTATGGCTATGTATAATGTAAGGGTTAGGTTCACTTTTGGAGATAGGGGTATTATTAGGGTCAGGGTAATGGTTAGGGTTTGTTTAGATTAAGGTTTAGGGATAGGGCTCAAATTAGGTTAGGATTGTGTTTAGGGTTATGATAATGGATATGGTTAGGTTTAGGGTTCAATTTAGGTTTATGGTAATGAATAGGGTTATGAATAGTGTTACGGTTATCCTAGGACTACTATTAGGGTTAAGGTTAGGGTTAAGGTAATAGATAGGATTAGAGCTAGAGTTAGGGCTAGTTTTAAGATTAGGTTTAGAGTTAGGTTAGGGTTAAAGCTAGTGTTAGGGTTAGGGTTAGGGCTAGGTTTTAGATTAGGTTAGGGTTAAAGTAGGGGTATGGCTTTTATAAGAACTAAGGTTACAATTATGGCTAATTTAGGGTTAGGGTTAGGGCTAGGTCTAGTGTTAGGGTTAGGTTATGATTAGAGTGATGATTTGAAATAGGGTTAGTGTTAGGGTCAGAGTCAAGTTCAGTGTTAGATTTAGGGTTAGGGATAACTGTAGAAATAAGGCTAGAGTTATGGGTAGGTGTAGGGTTATGTTTTGTGTAAGGGTGGCCACAGTCCGGCTGCAGCAAAATAACCAGGCGGTGACGAGCAACTTGTGTAGATTGATACAGCAGGGTGGGAGATGTTTATTGTAAGACAGGAGGGGTATATATACATTCCACACAGCTTATCTTAATTAACATAAACTAGATACAGCAGTCAACCAATAAGGAATCTCCACACTTAATGGCTCGCTGGCATTACTTCACAAACCACTCCCTCTGGCAAAATGCCAGGTGCCATCTTGACTTTTTTACAGACCCTAACATTTCCCCCCTTTTGTTTAAGTTAAATAACGACCATAGTGGTTTTTAAACAAACACCATAAATAATCTGCTACAAGCAGAAGCGGAGGGTTTAATTTAAATTGGGTATAGAGCTGTTGAGGATTGTTTTAATATGTGAACAAATAAGAAGGTTAACAGATCTGTTTGTTTACTTTCACCTTTCCTTTTCATTATATTTAATAATTCTGTTCAGGATAATATAAATTGATCAGAAAATTGTTTTTTTAGTACCTGTTGGAAAGTTACATATTTTTTAGCACCATTGCCAGAATTCCTATCTTCATCCAAGTGCTGGTGAAGACAAAGATGAAACCAAACCACAGCTTCTTCGATAGCTATCACAGTACACTGTATAAACTGATGCATCAATGAATAATGACTCAACAAGTAATGCTCAATCAAGGAGTCAATTTACTTTGGGAGGAAATGGACATATTGATAGATCCCTCCACTTTGAACTGCTTGCAGAGCTTTCCTGGACTATGTATCACTTGTATACATTGTGAACTTATCACTTGTATACATTGTGAACTCTCTGTTGTTACAGCGAATTGTGGTAGTGCTGGTGTATCTTTGCTGATGGTGTCACCGGTGGTACAATTTTTCCAAAGGAGTCATCATTTGGTTTGGTTTCATGGCATTTCTGTATCCTCCTCCCTTCTGCTAGTGATGGTCTAAAATTTGGGGGCCAACAGAGGTGAGGCAAAGAACCTCACCTCCCCACTGTTGTAAAGGCCAAAATTGGGGGCCAACAGATGTGAGGCAAAGAACCTCACCCCCCCACTGGTGCATAGGCCTTTCCACAAGTATGGCTGTATGCTGGAATGGTAGTCAGTGACGTGTATGATCCAATTGCAGTGGTACCAACCTAAGACAGGAGGCTGACGCCTAGAGTTCAGCCCATCCAATGACGGGTAAGGACCATATGTTGTATTGGACAACCTAACTGGCACGGTCCCTAAGCCACATTGCTTGTTGCTTAATTAAACAAAAGGGGGGAGATGCTGAGAGCCATAGCCAAATAGGAATGACACATGGCATTTTTGGTTGAAAGGTGATGCCAGCAAGCCATTGAGATGATATGATTATGTTAAGATCTGCATTCAATTGGATATTAGACCCCTGATGTATGCCACGGCCTGCTACTTTGGAGCTCTAGCGGGACTCCCGGAGAGTTCCCATTGGTTGGGGAAGTGCAGTAGGAGGGATTTCTGGAGGAGGGATTTGCCTGTTGGAGTAGTGCATTCCAGGAGGAGCCACGTGGCGTGGTTCAGCATTTTTCCCCGCAGCATATGTGGAGTGTGCTGGTGGAGTTCAGAAATAAACTTTGTTCCTGCTTGAGTGGCTAGTGATTTTGTGCCCAGCCAGACTGCAGCAAGGGTTAGGGCAAGAATTAGGGCTAGGTCTAATGTCAGGTCTGAGATTACAGTTAGGTTAGTGTTAGGGTTAGGGCTAGGGCTCAGTTTTGTTTTAGAGCTACAGCTAGGTTTAGAACTAGTTTTAGGATTAGCAATAGTGTTAGGGCTAGTGGTAGGGTGAGGTTCAGGCTTAGGTTTAGGGTTATATTTAGAGTTATGTTTAGATCTAGGGTTAGGACTTGGGCTAGGTTTAGGGGTTAGGTTAGGGCTAGTGTTAGGGTTATGGTAACAGATAGAGTTAGTACCAGAAATAGGTCTAGGGCAAGACCTAGAGTTAGTCTTAGGGGTAGGGTTAGAGTTAGGGTTAGGATTAGCCCTCAATTAGGGCTAGGATTAGAGCTAGGGTTAGTGTTAGGGTTAGGGTTAGCATTAGTGTTAGTGTTGGATTAGGATTAGGGTTAGGGTTAGGGGAAGGGATGTGGGTATACCTAGGTTCAGAACTAGGGCGTGGGTTGAAATTAGGAATTGGGCTAGGGTTAGGGTTCAGGTTAGGATGAAGGCTAGGTTTAGGGCTAGGCTGAGGGCTTGGGTTTGTGTTACGTTTAGGGCGAGAATTAGGTCTATGGCTAATGTCAGTTCGGGTTACACTTAGGGATAGTGTTTAGGTTAGGTTGGTGGCTAGGTCTATTGTAAGGGTTAGGTTTCGGGAAAGGGTCCGGTTTAAAGCTAGGTGTATTGTTAGGGTAAGTGTCTTGTTTAGGGTTTGGTTTAGGTTATGGTTTAGGTTTAGGGCTTGATTTAGCATTAGGGTTAGGGATTGGGTTAGAGTAATTAATAGGTTAGGTTTAGTGTTCAGGTTAGTTTTAGGAAATAGATAGCATTAGTGTTAAAGATAGGTTTAGAGTTAGGCCTAGGGTTAGCATTTGGATTAGGCTTATGTTTAGGGTAATGGATAGGTTTAAAGCTAGGGTTATGGTTAGGATTAAGGCTAGGGTTAGGGTTAGGGTTAAGCTTAGGTTTAGTGTTATGGTTAGGTTTAGGGTAAGTGTTAGGGTTTGAGCTATGTTTAGGGCTAGGGCAATGGTTAGGGTTAATGTGAAATCTAGGTTTAGGGTTAGGGTTAAGTTTAGAGCTAAGTTTAGCATTAGGCTTAGATTGTGTTTAGAGTAATGGATAGAGTTAGAACCAGGGTTTGGCCTTGGTTATGGTTAGGATAAGGACTAGGGTTAGGGTTAGGGTTAGGGTTAGGTCTAGATTATATTTGGGCAAGGGTTAGGGTTTTAGCTAGGATTAGGGTCAAGGCAAGGGTTAGGGTTAGGGTTAGGTCTAGGGTTAGGGTTCAGGTTATGCTTAGAACTAGGTTTTGTGTGAGGTTTGGGGCTAACATTAGGGCTATATGTAATGTGAGACCTAGAATTAGTGTTATGGCTAGGTCTATTGTTAGGGTTATGGCTAGATTTTGGGTTAGCATAAAATTTAGAGCTAGGATTTGTGTTATAGAAAGGGACAGTGTTTGGGTTAGGGTTATGGCCAGAATTAGACTAAGCTTAGGTCTAGAGGTAGAGGTACTGTTTTTGTTAGGTTAAGGTTTATTGTGAGGGCTAAGGCTAGGTTTTTGTTTAGGTCTAGAGCTAAACTTAAGGGTAGATTTTGAATTAGGTTTAGATCTAGTGATAATGGTAGGGTTAGGTTTAGGTGTATGTTTACCAGTAGGGCTAATGTTAGTGTTTGGTTTAGGGTTACGGTCAGGTTTAGACCTCTGGTTTGTTTTATGGTCAGAATAATGGTCAGGGTTAGGTTTAGGGTTTTGGATAGGGTTAGAGCTAGAATTAGATCTAGGGTTAGGACAATTAATAGGGTTAATATTTGTTCAGCCTAAGAATTAGGAATAGGTCAAGGGTTACCATTAAGGTTAGGGTTTTGCTTAGGGTAAGGGATAGGGTTAGACATAGGTTTAGGGTGAGGGTTAGGGTTATGGTTAGAGTTAAAGCTAGGTTTAGGGCTCAGATTAGGGCTAGTTTTTGTGTGAGGTTTAAGGCTAGGATTAGGGCAATGACAAATATAAGAACTATGGTTACAATTAGGGTTAGTTTTAGGGTTAGGTTAGGGATAGGTCAGTGTTAGGGTTAGGTTTAAAGTTAGATTGATATTTATAGCTAGAGATAGTGTTAGGATATGAGTCAAGTCAGGGTTAGTTTTACGGTTAGGGTTAGGACTCGAATTAGGGCTAGGGTTACTGTTAGGATTTGGTGTAAGTTTAGGGTGCTGTTTAGAGCTAGGGTGAGTGTTAGGATATGAGTCAGGTTCCGGGTTATTTTTAAGGTTAGGATTATGACTTGAATTAAAACTAGGGTTAGTTCTAGGTGTAGTGCTAGTGTTTGGTTTAAATTATGGTTTAGTGTTAGGCCTGTTGCTCAGTTTTGTTTTAGTGCTATGGTTAGGGTTAGGGCTAGTTTTATGATTAGCTTTAGTGTTAGGGCTAGGGTTATGGTTTGGGTTAGGATTAAGGCTAGGTTTAACACTAGGATTAGGGATAGGTTTTGTGTTAGGTTTAGGGCAAGAATTAGGGTTATGGCTCATGTCAGGTCTAGGTTTACATTTAGGGAGAGTCTAGGGATTAGGTTTATGGCTAGGTCTACTTTAAGTGTTGCATTTAGGGGAAGGGTCAGGTTTAGAGCTAGGTGTATTATTAGGGTCATGGTCAGGCTTCTGGTTTGGGTTAGGATAAGGTTTAGGTTTAGGGCTCAAATTAGCATTAATGTTAGAGTTAGGGTTAGGGTAATGGATAGGGTAAGGATTAGGGTAAGGGTAATGGTAAGGTTAGAGCTAGAGTTACGGCTAGAGTTAAGGTTAGGTTTAGGTTTAGGCCAAGGGTTAGTGTTAGCATTAGGTTATATTTAAGGATTTGGGATTGAGCTATGATTTGCACTAGGACAAGGTTTAGGGTTAAAGTCAGGGTTAGGGTTAGGGCTAGGGTTAGCATTAGGATTATGGTTATGGTTAGGGTAATGTATAGAGTTAGAAGTAGGCTTTGGCTTATGGTTATGGCTAGTTTTAGTGTTAGTGATATGGCTAGGTCTAGGTAAGGGTTAGGTTTTCTGTTAGAAAAAGGTTTCGAGCTAGGGTTTGTGTTAGGGTAAGGGTCAGTGTTTGGGTTAAGGTTAGGTTTATGATTAGGTCCAGCATTAGGACTAGGGTTAGGTCTAGGGGTAGAGTTAGTGTTTGGGTTAGGATAAGGGTTGTTGTTAGGGCTTTGGGCTAGGTTTTTTTAGGGCTATGGCTAGAGTTATCACTAGATGAAGGATTAGGTGTAGATCTTGGTCTAGTGTTAGGGTAAGGTATAGGTATAGGGTTACAGGTAGCACCAATGTTAGGGGTCAGTTGGGTTAGGATCAAGTTTAGACCTATGGTTAGTATTAGGATCAGAATAAGGGTCAGGGTTATATTTAGGGTTTTGGATAAGGATAGAGCTAGATTGAGAACTAGTGTTTGGACTAGCAATCGAGTTAGGTTTTGGGTTAGGCTAAGGATGAGGTTAAAACTAGGTAGCTTTAGGGTTAGAGTTTGGCTTAGGGTAAGGGACAGGGTTAGTGCTAGGGTTAGGGCTAGGGTTAGGGCTAGGCTTAGGGTCAGGGTTAGGGTTAGAGCTAGGGTTACAGTTAAAGGTAGTGTTAGGGCTCGGATTAGGGATAGGTTTGGTGTTATCTTTAGGTCTATGGCTAATGTAAGAACTAGGGTTACAATTGTGGCTAGTTTTAGGGTTATTGTTATGTCTAGGTCTAGTATTAGGTTAGCTTTAGTGTTAGGGTTATGTTTAGGATAATGGATAGGTTAGGGTTAAGGAATGTGTTAGGGTGAGACTGAGGGTTAGAATTGGTGTTAGGGTTCGGGTTAGGGTATTGGATAGGGTTAGATCTAGGGTTAGGTCTAGGGTTTTTGTTAGGGTTAGGTTTAGGTTTAGTGTAAGGAATTAAGTTAGGATTAGGTTTAGGGTAAGTGTTAGATCTACATTTAGGGTTAGAGATAGGGGTAAAGCTAGTGTTTGGGCTCAGATTAGGGCTAGGTTTTGGGTTTTGATAGGGCTAGTGTTAGTGATATGGCTAATGTAAGAACTAGGGTTATGATTGGGGCTAATTTCAGGGTTACAATTTGGACTAAGTCTACTTTTAGGATTAGGTTTAAGTTTAGGGTGATGTTTTGAGCTACAATTAGTGTTAGGTTAAGGGTTAGTTTTAGGTTAGGGATAGGACTTGAATTAGGGGTAGGCTTAGGACTAGATGTAGGGTTAGGATTTGGTTTAAGTTAAGGATTAGGGTTAGTGCTATAGCTCGGTTATGTTTTAGGGCTAAGGCTAAGGTTATGGTAAGGGATAGGGTTAGAACTAGAAATAGGGCCAGGCAAGAATTAGATTTAATCTTAAGGCTAGGGTTAGGATTAGGGTTAGGGCTAAACTAGGCCTAGGAATAGGTCTAGGGTTAATGTTAGGGTTAGGCCTAATTTTAGGGCTATGTTTAGGGTTAGGTTTAGGGGAAGAGATGGGGTTATAGCTAGGTTTAGGGCGAGAGAGATGATTATAATTACGTTTAGGGATAGGGATAGGATTGGATTAGGATTAAGGATAGATTTGGTGATAGGATGAGTGCTACAGCTTTTGTTAGGTTTAGGGCAATTTTTAGGGATAGGGATAATGTGAGGTTTAGGGTTATGTCTATGGGTAGTTATAGGGTTAGTTTCATGGCTAGGTCTTTTATAAGGGTTAGGTTTAGGGTAAGGATCAAGTTTAGAATTAGGTGTTTTTTTAAAATCAACTTCAGGTTTCAGTTATGGGTTAGGTTAAGTTTTAGGGTACGGCTCAAATTAGGTTTGGGTTAGAGTTAGGTTTAGGGTAATGGATAGGTTTAAATTTAGGATTCAGGTTAAGATTAGGATAATGGGTATGGTTAGGGTTAGTTATACGGTTAGTGTTAGGCCTAGGGTTAGCATTTGTGTTATGGTTATTGTTAGGGCAATGGATAGCATTAGAGCTAGGGTGTGGGCTAGCGTTTTGGTTAGGATTAGGGCTAGAGTTAGGGTTAGGGTTAGGGCTAGGGCGAGGGTTAGTGTTTGGGTTAGGTTTAGGATATAGATTAGGTTTTGAACTAGGGTTAGTGCTAGGGTGAAAGTTAGGTTTAGTGTTATGTCTAGGGTTAGATTTACAGTTAAGATTAGGGTTAGAGTTAGGGTTAGGGCTAAGGTTACCTTTAGAGTTAGGTTAATGGATAGGATTAGATGTCAAGTTAGGGTTAGGGGTAGTTTTAGGTTTTTGGTTAGTGTTAGAGTTTGGGCTAGGGTTAGTTAGAGTATAGTTTAAGATTTGATCTAGGGTTAGGGCTATGATGAGGGTTAGGTTTAGGGTTAGGTCTAGGATTAGGTTTACAGTTAGAGTTAGAGCTAGGGTTATCATAAGGATTAGGGTTAGGTTTATTGTAATGGATAATTATAGAGATAGTATTAGGGTTAGTATTAACATTATGATTAGGGCTAGGGTTAGCGTTAGGTTTAGGGATAGGGCTAGGATTATGTTTAGAGTTAGGGTTAGGGTTTTAGCTAGGTTTAGGTCTAAGTGGAGGGTTAGGATTAGCATGAGGGATACAATTAGTGTTAGGGTTATGCTTAGGGCTAGGTTTAGGCCTAGGATTAGGGCTAGATTTTGTGTTAGGTTTAGAGCTAGGGTTAGGGCTATGGGTATATAAGAACTAGGGTTATGGTTAGAGTTATGGCTATGTCTAGTGTTAGGTTTGTGTTTTGGTTAGGATCAGTTTTAAAGCTAATTGGTGTTAGTGTCAGGGTCTGTATTTGGATTAGGAATAGGGTTAGGGATAGAGCTTAAATTAGGATTGGTTAGGTCTAGATGTAGGGTTAGTGTTTGGGTTAGGTTAAGGGTTATCATTAGGGCCAGGGCTAGGTTTTTGTTTCGGTCGTGGGTGCAAAATGGCTAGATTTATGATTAAGTTTATGTCTAGGGCTAGTGTTAGCATTAGGTTTAGGTATAGGTTTATGGGTAGGGCTAATGTGAGAGTTTGGTTTATGGTTAGGATCAGGGCTAGGGTTAGTGTTATGGTAATGGTTATAACTAGAATTATGGCTAGGATTAGGACTAGTAATAAAGTTAGGATTTGTGTTAAGCTAAGGATGAGGGTTAGGACTAGGGTTAGCATTAAGTTTAGGGTTTGGCTTAGGGTAAGGGATAGGATTTGTAGTAGGGTTAAGGTTAGGGTTATGGCTAGTGTTAGGGTTAGGTTCATGTATAGGTTTATTTCTAGTGCTAGTGTTAGGGTTCGCTTTAAGGTTAGGTCAGGTTTAGACCTATGGTTACTGTTAGGGTCAGAATAAGTGTCAGGTTTGGGTTATGGTTAGAGCTAGAATGAGGGCTAAGGTTAGGACTACTAATAGGTTTAGGGTTTGAGTTAAATTAAGGATTAAGGTTAAGACTAGTGTTAGCATTAGGTTAGGGTTTACTTAGGGTAAGGGATAGGGTTAGAGCTAGGGTTAGGGCTATGTTTAGGGTTAGGGTTAGGGCTAGTGTTAGAGTTAGTGTAAGAATTAAAGCTAAGGTTAGCTCTCAGTTTAGAGCTAGGTTTAGGTTAGAGTTAGAGCTAGGGTTAAAGTTACAACCAATGTATGGACTAGGGTTACGATTTGGGCTAATTATAGGATTAGGGTTAGGACTAGGTCTAGTATTAGGATAAACTACTGGAAAATTGACCCTAGACACAATCCTAAATTTAACAGAATAGTCCTAACCCTAACTCAAACACTAAACCTAACCATAAACCTAAACATAAACATAGCCCTAATCCTAACACTAAACCAAAATCTAACCCTAACCCTAACCCTGTATCTAACCCTATCCATTACCCTAACCCTAAACCTAACCTTAATGATAACCCTAGCCCTAACCCTAACCCTAACACTAACTCTACCATAATCCTATCCCTAGACTTAACCCTAAAACTAACCCTCTCCCTAGCCATAATTCTAGCTCAAAACCGAACCCTTACAGTAACCATAACCCTAAACCTAACCCTAGTTCTAAACCTAATCCTAACCATAACTCAAGATCTATTCCTAACATTAACCCTAGTTCTAACCTAAGCTCTAATTTGACCCACTACCATAACCATAACTCTTACCCTAATGCTAACCCTAAGCCTAACCCTAACCCTAATGCTAATGCTAACCCTATCAATTACCCTAAACCTAACCTGAACCCTAAACTAAACCCTATCATTACCCTAACTCTAACCCTAATGCTAATTCGAGCCCTAAACCTAAATCCTAACTTAAACAAAACCTTAACCTTGACCCTAACCTTAAAATTTCCCCTAGCTCTAAACCTGAACCTTACCCTATGCCTAACCCTTACACAAGATGTAGACCTAAACTTAATGCTAAAATTATTTTTAACCATAACCCTAGACCTGATATTAGCCCTAGCCCTAATCCTAGCCCCCCCCCCAAAAAAAAAAACCACTAGCCATCATCCTAGCCCTAATCCTAGCCTTAATCATAACCATAACTCTACACCTATCCCTATCCCTATTCTAGCCCTAACCCTACCTCTAAACCTAGCTATAACATCATCCCTTATCCTAAACATAAACCTAACCATAACCCTATCGCTAGGCCTAAACTGAACACTAACTCTAGCCCTAATCCTGGCCTTAACTTAACCCTTATCCAAATCCTAACCCTAATCCTAGCCCTAAGACAAACTCTAACTCTCACACTAGCCCTATTCCTAGTTCTAACCCTATCCCTTACTGTAACTCTAAACCTAGCCCTAACCTTAGCCCTAACACTTGCCCTACCCTTAGTCCTAGCCTAACCCTAGATCTAAGCCTAACTCTAAATATAACTGTAACCATAAGCCTAAGCCTAACACTAACAGTAGACCTAACCCTAATACTCATCATAAAACTAGTGCTAACCCTAACCATGGAACTCAAACAAAACCGAGCAATAGACATAACCCTAAACCTTAACTTACAACAAACCCTAAATTACACCTAGAACAAATCCTAGCCCTAATTCGAGTCATAACCCTAATATTAAAACTAACCCTGACCCTGACTTATACCCCAACACTCACCCTAGCTCTAAAACACAACTCTTACCTTAAACCAAACCCTAACAGTAATCCTAGCCCTAATTTGAGTCCTAATCCTAAAACTAACCCTGTCCCTGACTCCTACCTAACAATAACCCTAGCTCTAAATTCATCCTAACCTTAAACCTAACCATAAACACTAATCGTAAACACTAACCCTAAATCTAACTAACTTGTAATCCTGATTCTTACATTCTTACATTATTCATTGCCCTAACCCTAGCCCTAATGCTAACACAAATCTAGCCATAATCTGAGCCATAAACCTAGCTTTAACACTAACCCTAATCCTAACCCTACCCCTAACACTAGCTCTAACTCTATCCCTAAACCTAAGCAAAACCCTAACCCTAATGGTAACCCTAGACCTATCCCTAATCCTTAGGCTAATCAAAACCCTAACACTATTAGTAGTCCAAAACCTAGCCCTCATTCGAGCTCTAACCTATCCCAAACCCTAACGCTACCCCTGACCCTTATTCTGACCATAACACTAACCCTAGGTATAAATCTGATTCTAACCCTAGACCAAACCTTAACACTAGCCTTACCAGTAAACTTATACTAAACCTGACTCTACCACAAGTCCTAGACCTAAACCTAATCCTAAATGTAGCCTTAACTCTAGCCCTAGACCTAAACAAAAACCTAACTCTAGCCCTAAAAATAAGCCTTAACCCAATGCAAAGTCTAACCCTACCCCTAGACATAAACTTAGTCCTAATTCTGGCTTTAACCTTAACCCTAACATTAACCTGAATATGGACCCTGCATTTAACACTAAGCTAACTCTAAACCTGACCCTAACTGAAAATCTAAACCTAACACTAGACCTAGCCATAACCCTAACACTCCAAGTAGCCCTAATCATAATCCTAGCTCTTACATTACCATAGCCCTAACCCTACACCTTAACCTAACACAAAACCTAGAGTGAATCCTAGGCCTAAACCTAGCCCTATGTGTAACACTCACCCTAACCCTAGCCCTAATCCTAACCCTAATTGTAGCCTTAGTCCTAAATTTACTCAATGCCTAACTCTTGCCATAAATATAAACTTAGACTTATCCCTAACTCTAACACTAACCCTATCCCTAACCCTAAACTTAACCCTATCCCTAAACCTAGCTCTGAACATAAACATTACCCTAACCCTAACCCTAACCCTATTGATAACCCTAGCCATAACCCTAACCCTAACCCAAACCCTAACCAGAAAAATAAACCTAGACCTAACACTAAACCTAACACTTGTCATAGTCCTAACTCTAGCTTAAACCCTATCCTGTAATTGAAACCTAAACCTACCTATACCTTAACCTTAACCCTAAAACTAAATCTAACCCTAAACCTAAACTTAAACTTACATATAACTATATCCATTATCCTAACCCTTATCCTAACCCTAATGATAAACGTAGAGCTAACCCTAACCCTAAACCTAAACCTACCGTAATCTTATCCCTAGACCTAATGCTGAACCTAACCCAAAACTTAGCCTTTGCTCTAACTCTATCTCAAACCCTAATCCTTATGGTAAACAAACCCTAGCCCAAACCCTAACCCTAATCCTAGCCCTAATCCTAACCGCAACCATAGCCCAAACCCTAGTTCTGACTCTATCCATTATCCTAACCATAACCCTAAACCTAATGCTAACCCTGGCTCTAATAACCTTATATCTACTTTTATCCCTAGCTCTGATTCTAACCTGAACCCTCAACCTAGCCCTAACACTTACTAAATCCATGAGCCTTACCCTTAACCTAATGGTAGGAAAACACTAATCCAATACTAACCCTAACCCTAGCCCTAACCCTAATACTAACCCTAACCCTTGACCTAAACCTAAACCTAACTCTAGCCTTAGCACTAACCCTAGCTTAAACCCTAACCCATATCCTAATCTTAACCCTAACCCTAACCCTAGCCTTAACCATAACCCTAAACCTAACTCTAGCCCTAATCCTAAACATAATCCTAGCCCTAACCATAGCTCTAAATCGATCAATTACCCAAACAATAACCATAAACCTAATGCTAACCCTAGGCCTAACCCTAACCCTATCCATTAACCTAAAACTAACATGAACCCTAAACCTAACCTGAAGACAAAACCTAACCCTATCCCTTACACTAACCCTAACTCTAACCCTAATGCTAATTTGAGTGCTAACCCTAAATCTCAACCTAATCCAAACCCAAAACCTGACCTGACCATTATAATACCCCTAGATCTAAACCTGAACCTTACCCTAAACCTAACTCTGAATATAGACCTAGCCATAAACCTTACCCTAAACCTATCCCTAACTGTAACCGTAGACCTGATATTATCCCTAGCCCTAATTCTTGCCATAACCCTAACACAAATGCTTGCCCTCATTCTAGCCCTAAACCTAGTCTTGATCCTAACCCGAACCCTAACTCTAGCCCTATCCCTAATTTTATCCCTTGCCCTACATCTGAACCTAGATATAACCTCAACCCTTCCCCTAAATCTAACCCTAACTCTAACCCTAGATTTAACCCTTACACTAATCCTAGACCTGATCCTAGCCCTAATTTAGCCCTAACCCTAATCCTAACACTAGCACTAATACTAACTCTAACTATCGACCTAGCCCTATTCCTAGTTCTAACCCTATCCCTTAGCATAATCCCAACACATGCTCTACCCTTAGCCCTAAACCTAGCCCTACCAGTAACCCTAGATCTAACCATAACTCTATAACTAACCCCAACCCTAAACCTAAACCTCACACAAAATCTAGCCCTAACACTAACTCTAATCCTAAAACTAGCTCTAACCTAGTCCTAGCCTTAAAAAAATCAAGCTATAGCCCTAACTCTAACCCTTAACTTAATCCAAAACCTAACCTTGACCCTAATTCTGACCCTAACACTAACTATAGCTCTCAGATAACCCTAAAATTATACCTAACTCTAAAACTACACCTACCCCTACCCTAACCCTAAAAGTAGCCCTAATCACAACCCTAGTTCTTACATTAGTTGTAGCCCTAATCCTAGACCTAACCTAACCCAAAACCTAGCACTAATCTGAGACCTACACCTGTTTTAATCCTAACCCTAACCAGAGCCCTAACCATTACCATAAACCTAAACCTAACACTAAAACTTGCCCTAACCCTAAACCTAACCCTAGCCTTAATCCTAACCATAATCCTAGCCCTAACCCTAGCTCTAACCCTATCCATACCCTAACCATAACCCTAACCCTAATGCTAATTTTAGGATAACCCTAATCCTATCTCAAACCCTAACTTTGTCCATTACCCTAAACCTAACCTGAAATTAAAACTAACCATAAACATTACCCTAACCTTAATAATTACCCTAATGCTAATGAAAGCCCTGATCCTAAACCTTAACCTTTCTCAAACCTTAATCATGACAGTGACCCTAATAATAACCCTGTCTCTATACCTGACCCTAACCCTCAACCTAAACTTTACACTAGAACTAGCCATAACCTGAACCCTAAAACTAAACGTAACCATAAACCTAGACCTGACATTAGCCCTAGCACTAATTCTAACCCTAACCCTAACACAAAACTGAACCCTAATCCTAGCCCTAAACCTAGCCCTAATCCTAGCCCTAAACCTAGCCTTCATACTAACCCTAACACTAACCCTAGCCCTAACCCTATTTTGTACCTTGCCCTAAACCTAGCTATATCATCATACCTTACACTAATCCTAACCCTTACCCTAACCCTAAACGTAGGCCTAGCCCTAACACTAACCCTAGTGCTAATCCTTGCACAAATTTAGTCCTAAACCTAACCCTAACTGTAAACCTAACCCTACCTCTCACCCTAGCATTAACCCTAGTTCTAAATCTATCCCTCACCATAACACAAACCCTAAACCTAAACCTAACCCAACCCCATTCCTACTTTTGCCCTAGCCCTAAACCTAGACCTAACTCTAACCTCAATCATATCCTAATGCTTAGTCTAAACCTCACCCTAACACTAGCCCTAACCCTAATGCTAATTGGAAAACTAGCCCTAACCCTATACCTAGCACTCAAACAAAACCGTGTCATAGGCTTAATGCTAATTCTTAACCTAAACTAAAACCCTAAGATTATATCTAGCCTTAACCACAGCCGTAATTTGAGTCCTAACCCTAACTCTAGAACTTACTCTGACCCTGACTCAGACCCTAAAAATAACCCTAGCTCTAAACATCACACTAACACTAAACTTAACCCAAACACTAGACCTAGCCCTACCTCTAACCCTAAAACTAGCCCTAATCGTAACACCAGTTCTTACATTAGCCATAGCCCTGTGCTAACAGAAAAGCAAGCTCTAATCTGAGACCTAAACCTAGCTTTAAACCTAACCCTAAACAAAACCTAGACCTATACCTAAACCTAGCTCTAAACCTATTCCTTACCCTAAGGGAAACCTTCACCCTAATGCTACCTACTCCTAACCCAAATCCTTAGCCTACCCCAAGCCATAACACTATTACTAGTACTAACCCTAGCCCTCATTCTAACTCTAACCTTAACCCAAATCCTAACCCTAACCCTGACCCTTAATCTGACCCTAACTCTAACCCTAGGATTAAACCTGACCTTAACCCTAAACTGAACCCTAACACTAGCCCAATGGGTAACCCTATACCTAAACCTAACCCTAACACTCGATCTAGGCAAAAACCTAATCCTAAATCTAGACATAATTCTAGCTCTAGACCTAAACAAAAACCTAGCCTTAGCCCTCACAATAACTCTTAACCTAACCCAAAGACTACCTCTACTTCTAGACTTAAACCTAGTCCTCATTCTGGCCATAACCCTAAACCAAACAGTGTCCCTTTCTGTAAAACAAATCCTAGCTCTAAATATTATGCTAACCCAAAATCTAGCCATAACCCTAACAATAGACCTAGCCATAACCCTAACTCTAGGTCTTACATTACATATAGCCCTAATGTTAGCCCCAAACCTCACACAAAACCTAGCTCTAAGCGTAACCCTAAACCTAACCCTAGACCTAACCCTAACCCTAACCGTTGCCTTAACCCTAACCCTAGCTCAAACACTAACCTTGCCCAAATATAAATCTAGACCTAACCCTAAGCCTAGTCCTAATCCTAACTATAACCAAGGCCAAACCCTAGTTCTAACTCTATCCATTACCCTAAACATAACCCTAACCCTAAAGCTAAATCTATCTCTAAACTTAATCCTAACCCTAAACCTAGATGTCACACTAAACCTAACCATTGCCCTAGTCCTAACCATAGCTCAAACCCTAACACTTACCCTAAACCTAACCCTAACACTAACCCTAGGCTTAACTCTAACCCTAAACCTAGCCCTAATCCTAACCATAACCCTAGCCCTAAACCTGTCCATTACCCTAAGCATAAGCCTAATCCAAATGCTAACCCTATTCTGCTGCCTTTCCTATCCTCTACTATCCCCCCTCCCCTCCCCTCCCATCTTCTCTCTAGTGTCTATTGCAGCAGAATACTATAGACACTAGTATGGCAAAATGTAAAACAGTGGATGTGTGACCGATGTGATTCTGCAATCTGTATAAGGGGTAAAAATGGGAGTTCATAACCCACCTGAATCAAATGTGTGAAATATGATATGTCAAGAACTATGTAATGTTTTGAACAACCAACAATAAAATCCAAATGCTAACCCTAGGCCTAACTCTAAACCTATCTCTAACACTAAATCTATCCATTTCCTAAAACTAACCTGAACACTAAACCTAACCTATTAATTACTCTAACCCAATCCCTAACCCTAATGCTAAATCAAGCCCTAAACCTAAACCATAACCTAAAGCAAACCCTAAACAAGACACTTACCCTAACAATACACCTAGCTTTAAACCGGACCCTTTCCCGAAACCTAACCCTTACAATAGACCTAGCCATAAACCTAACCTTAACACTGACCCTAAACGTAACCCAAACTGACATTAGCCATAGACCTAATTCTTGCCCTAAACCTAACACAAACCCAAGCCCTCATGCAAGCCCTAAACCTAGCCTTAATCCTAACCTGAACTCTAACCCTAGCCCATTCCCTAATTTCAACCCTCGCCCTAGTTCTGAACCTAGGTATAACCACATCCCTTCCCCTAACACTAACCCTAACCCTAATCCAAAACTAACACTAATGCTAACCCTAACCCTAACCCTAAAACTAACCCCAGATCTAATCCTAGCCCTAATTGAGGGCTAATCCTAACCCTAACTCTAACCCTACCCCTTAGACTAACTCTAACTCTTGCCCTAGACCTATTTCTAGTACTAACTTTATCTGTTACCATAACCCTAACACTAGCCCTAACCTAACCCCTAAACCTAGCCCAAGTCCTAACCCTAGATCTAACCATAACTCTAAATATAACCCTAACCCTAAGCCTGAACCTCACCCTACCACTAGCCCTAACACAATCACTAATCCTAAAATTAGTTCTAAACCTAGATGTAGATCTAAAACAAAACTGAGCCCTAGCCCTAACCCTAACATTAACCTAACTGTAACCTCAGACCTGACATTAGACCTAGCCCTAATTCTTGCCCTAACCCTAACACAAAACCTAACCTTACACCTACCCATAACTCTAGCCTTATTTCTAGTGTTATCCCTAACACTAAAACTAACACTGACCATGACTCTGACCCTAACACTAACCCTATTTCAAATCATCACTCTAATCATAACCTAACCTTAACACTAGACCTAGCCCTAACCCTAACCCTAAAATTAGCCCTAAACGTAACCCTAGTTCTTATATTAGCCATAGCCCTACCCTAACCGTAACCTAATCTAAAACCTAGCCCTAACCCTAACCCTAACACTATCTTTAACCCTAACTTTATTCTAAACCTAATCCTAACCCTAGCCTTAATCCTAACCATAACCCTAGCCCTAACTCTAGCTCTAATCCTATCTATTACCTTAACCCTAACCCTAACATTAATCCTAGGATAACCCTAACTCTATCCATAACCCTAACCGTATTCATTACCATAAACCTAACCTGAACCCTAAATCTAACCATATCCATTATCATAACCCTAAACATAATCTAACCTAATTTGAGCCCTAACCCTAAACCTTAACCTAAACAAACCCTAACCATTACCCTGACCCTAATAATACCCTATCTCCAAAAGTGACCCTAACCTTCAACCCAAACCTTACAATATACATAGCCATAAATCTAACCCTGAAACTATCCCTAACCATAACCATAGACTTAACATTATCCCTAGGCCTAATATTACCCTTATGCTAAAAAAAAAAAAAAGCCCTAATCCTGGCCCTATACCTAGCCTTAATCTGAACCCTAACCCTATCACTAGGTCTAACCCTAAAGTGAACCCTCACCCTAGCCCTTAACCTACCTATAATATTATACCATACCCTAACCCGAATTCTAACCCTAGCCCTAAACCAAGGCCTAGCCCTAATACTAAACCTAGCTCTAATCCCAGAACTAATTTAGACCTAACCCTAAATCTAATCATATCCCTAGCCCGAAGACTAACTCTAATTCTTGCCCTAGGCCTAGCCCTAGTTCTAACATTATCCCTTACCATGACCGAAAGCCTAGCCCTAACCCTAGCCCCAAAATTAGCCCTAGCCCTAAACCGAGATCTAACCCTCACTCTAAGTCTAAACCTAACCTAAAACCTAAACCTCACCCTAACACTAGCCCTAATCCTAATGCTAATTTGAAAAGTATTCCTCACCATTGACATAGCATTCAAGCAAAACTGAGCTACAGCTCTAATCCTAAACCTTAACCTAAACGAAACCCTAACACTATGCCTAGCCATTACCCTAGCCCTAATTTGAGTCCTAAACTTAACTGTACAACTAAGAATGACCCTGACTCTGATCGTAAAACAAACCTTAGCTCTAAACATCACCCTAACCCTAAACCTAACCCAAACACTAGACCTAGCTCTAACCCTAATCCTAAAACTAGCCCTAATCGTAATGCCAGGTATTATATTAGCAATAGCCATAACCCTAACACAAAACCTAGCCTTAATCTGAACCCTAAACCTAGCTTTAACCCTAATGCTAACAATAACCCTAACCCCCTAACCCTAGCTCTAACCCTATCTCATACCCTATGCCATCCCTCACCCTAATGCTATCCTAGTCCTAACCCTAATCCTTAGCCTATGCCAAACCGTAACTCTATTACTAGTCCTAACCCTAGGCCTCATTCTATCTCTAACCCTAAGCCAAACCCTAAGCCTATACCTGACCCTTATTCTGACCCTAACACTCACCCTAGGTCTAAGCCTGACCCTAACCCTAAACCAAACACTAACACTAGCCCTATGGGTAAACCTATAGCTAAAACTAATTGTAACATTAACACTAGACCTAAACTTAATCCTAAATATAGCCATAACTCTAGCCATAGTCCTAAACAAAAACCTAGCTCCAGCACTAACAATAACCATTAGTCTAACACAATGACTAACAATACCCCTAGAACTAACCCTAGTAAAATTGTGCTCCTAACCGAAAATCCAATGCTAACCTGCACACTGAACCTTACCCTAACACAAACCCTAGCTCTAAACCTTATCCTAGCCCAAACCTTCCCTAACACTAGACCTATCCATAACCCTAACCTTAAAACTAGCCATAACCATAATCCTAGTTCTTACATTACCCATAGTCCTAACACTAACCATAAACCTCCTCCCAAAACCTAGCCCTAAATGTAGCACTAAAAGTAGCTGTAAGCCTAATCCTAAACTTAGCCCTAGCCCTAACCCTCACACTTGCCTTGCCCAATATCATAGAAATTTGAAGAAAACTAGGGCCACACTGGAGCTCTCTGTGCAGATGGAAGGCTCCGCTGTGTGGTTGCTCTCGGCTCAGTGGGAAGTCAAAGGTCTTGGCTGCACATGTGCTCTCAGCTCAGATGGAAATCTCAGCCTTGTGTGAGCTCTTGGCGCAGAGAAAAGTCTTGGCTGTGGGTTCGCTCTCAGCTCAGACAGAAGTCTAGGCTGTGCAGGCGCTCTCCGCACAGAGGACAGGTAGCACAGAACACAGAAGCTTTGCTTGTGGGTCACCAGGCCAAGCTCTGGACATGGCCAAAAGTCACCCCAGAACCACCCACCTCACCGAACACCCTACACAGGTAACAGATGGAATGCATCTTGGAAAACCTTATTCACCATCTATCAGTGACCACCGTGGCTACCAGCTAAGTTCTGCGGCTGCTCAGGTAGCCGGTTTTCAACTCCCCTACCTCCAGCTGTGAAAACTCAAGATTTTTCTCAAGAGCTTTTTTTTTTTGGGGGGGAGGGGGCGTAGCTATCAATGCAGAACAGCAACTGTACAGGTACCTGGTTTCCAACTCAGAGACTAAGAGTAGGGAGGTTCCAGGTAGAAGCTCAAGCCCCCTCAAACTGGCTACCTCCACCACCCTTAGAACAGAGACTCAAGCTAGGAATAGACAACTCAAACCTACTGGAAGAAAACAGAGTTCTGAGAGACTTTTCTATTCTCGCTCTTCTCATCTATTCTCCTCTACCCTTCCCCCTCTGGACCTCACAATCTCAACATACGTGAAACCAAGAATTTTGCATGAAAATGGACTTTAAGAACTGAATCATCAGAATTGTTTAATATAGAGGAATTGCATAGGCCTACCTCACCCCCCCCCGGCTTTATTTTATATTATTTTCATTCTCCCTCTCTTTCTTTCTTGTATTTTTTTTTCTTTTTTCTTAATCCCTTTATCCCACTTTCAACCTCCAAACTTTTACTATTTATACATAGGGTAATTTTATGAATACTGATAAGGAATTTGAATTTATACATTCTTCCATAAATTACCCCTGTCTATTCATTACAGTTTTCCTCCAATTTACTAAGATAGATTAATCTCATACCCTCACTCCTTTCCGCCTTAACATAGCATCCTACCCCTGACCATCAGTTCTCTATACACCACCAGAAATGGTATGTCTTTTATGAATCTAATGACTATATTCTAAATAATAATTGAAGCCAACATCTGTAGATATAGAATCTAAATATAAATGTATTTATAATGGTTAGGCTTAGGCTTCGGGTTATGGTTAGATTTAGAGTTAGGATTTGATCTATGGTTAGGGCTAGGACTGAGGATAGGGCAAGGGTTAGGACTAGGTTTAGGGTTAGGGTTAGGGTTTGGGTTATGGTAAGCTATAGGGTTAGAACTAGTGATAGGCTAGTGTGAGAGTTAGAGTTAGTCGTAGGGCTAGGGCTAGGGTTATGTTTAGGGATAGGGCTAAATTAGGGCTAGGTTTAGTGTTAGGTTGAGCCCTCAGGTTAGGGTTAGAGTTAGGGTTATATGCAGGTTAAGGGAGTAGGTTATAGGTAAGTTTTGGGGTAGGGTGAGGGTTAGTATTAGGGTTAGGGCTAGGGTTAGGGTTATGGTTATGATTAAGGCTAGTCTTAGGGCTAGAATGAAGGCTAGTGTTTGTGTTAGGGTTAGGGCTAATATTAGGGCTAGGGCTAATGCCAGGTCTAGGGTTACAGTTAGGGATAGATTTAGTGTTAGGTTTATGGCTTGGTCCAGTGTAAGGGTTAGGTTTAGGGTAAGGATTATTTTTAGAGCTAGGGTTATTATTAGGGTCAGGTTCAAATTTAGGGTTTAGTGTTTGGTTTATGTTAGAGGTTTAGGGCTTGAATTAGCATTAGGTTTAGGGTGAGAGTTAATGACAGAGTTAGGTTTAGGGTTTAGATGTGGTTTAGTGTAATGGATAGGGTTAAGATTAGGCCTAATGTTTAGCATAATGGTTAGGGTTATCATTAGGGTAATGGATAGGGTTAGAGCTAAGATTAGGGCTAGGAATATGTATAGGATTGGGGATTTTGTTTAGGTTAGGGTTAGGTTTAAATTTAGGGTTAAAGCTAGATTTAGGACTAGGGTTAAGCCTAGATTTTGGGTTAGGTAAGGGCTAAGGTTAAGGCTCTGGGTAATGTATGAAGTAGGGTTATGAATGGCACTAGTTATAGGGTTAGGGTTAGGGCTAGGTCTAGTGTTAGGGTTAGGTTTATGGTCATGACAATACTTAGAGCTAGATTTAGTGTTAGGTTCAGAGTCAGTGTCCATATTACCTTTCAGGTTAGATTTAAGACTGGAATTAGAGATAGGTGTAGGGATATGTGTAAGGTTAGGGTTTGGTTTAGATTAAGGGTTAGGATTAATGCTATGGCTCAGTTTTGTATTAGGGCTAAGGGTAGGGTTAGGGCTTGTTTTAGGATTAGTTCTAGGGTTAGGCCTAGTGTTAGTGTGAGGTTTAGGCTTAGGTTTAGGGTTAGATTTAGAGTTAGGTTTAGATCTAGGGTTTGAGCTAGGGTGAAGGATAGGGTTAGGGTTAGGGCTAAGTTTAGGGCTAGGTTTAGGGTGATGGTAAGGGATTGGTTTAGAACTCGCTATAGGGCTAGGGCGAGAGTTAGAGTTAGTCTTAGGGCAAGGGTTAGTGTTAGGGTTAGGCCTAGGGTAAGGGCTAGGGTTAATATTAGGTTTAGGGTTACGGTTAGGTTTAGGGTAAGGGTTGGGATTACAGCTAGTTTTATGGCTAGCGTGAGGGTTATAATTAGGGTAAGTGTTATGTTTATGATTAAGGTGAAGTTTATGTCTAGGATATGGGCTAAGGTTTGTGTTAGGTGTAGGATTTGGATTAGAGCTAGTGCAAAAGTCAGGTCTAGGGTTACAGTTAGGGATAATTTAGGGTTAGGTTTATAGCTAGGTCCAATTTAAAGGTTAGGTTTATGGTTAGGGTCAAGTTTAGAGCTAGGGTATTATTAGGGTTAGGGTCAGGTTTAGGGTTTTTGTTAGGTTAAGGTTTAGGTTTAGGGCTCGAATTGGCATTATTGTTAAGGATAGTGTAATGATAGTTTTAGGTTTAGGGTTCAGGTTAAGTGTAAAGTAATTTATAGGGTTAAGTTTAGGTATAGGATTAGGGATTGGCCTAGGGTTAGCATAAGGTTTAGGGTTATCTTTAGAGTAATGGATAGGTTAGAGCTAGGGTTAGTGCTAGGTTTATGCAAAGGATTAGGTCTAGGCTTAGGCTTAGGCTTAGGGTTAGGGCTATGGTTAGGATTTGGATAGCTTTAGGGTTAAAGCTAGGGAAGACCTTGGATTAGGGCTAGGTTTTGCAATAGGTTAGGGCTACAGCTAATGAAAGAACTTGTTATGATTCAGGCTAGTTTTAGGGTTAATGTTAGGGCTAGGTATAGTTTTAGGTTTAGGTTTAGGTTTGGGGTGGTGTTTAGAGCTAGGGTTACTGTTAGTGTTAGAGTTAGAGTTAGAGTTAGATCTAGGGTTAGGACTAGAAATAAGGATTTGGCAAGTGTTATGCCTAGATTTATGGCTATGTTTAGGGCTAGGGTTACGGTTAAGTTAAAGGATATCGTTAGAACTAGGGATAGGGCTAGTGTGAGAGGTAGAGTTAGTCTTAGGGCTATGGTTAGTGTTAGAATCAGGGATAGGGTTAAATTAGGGCTAGGATTAGGGCTAGGGTTAGTGTTCAGCTTAGGTCTAGTGTTAGGGTTAGGGTTAGGATTAAGTTTAGGGTAAAGGATGGTGTTATAACTAGGTTTAGTGGGAGGGTGAGGGTTAGAATTAGGTTAGGGCTATGGTTAGGGTTAGAGTTATGATTAGGGCTAGGTTTAGGGCTAGGATGAGGGCTAGGGTTTGATTTAGGTTTAGGGCTAGGATTAGGGCTAGGGCTAATATCAGGTCTTGGGTTATGGTAAAGATAGTTTTAGTGTTAGGTTTATGGCTACATGTAGTGTAAGGGTTACTTTTAGGGTTAAAGTCAGGTTTAGAGCTAGAACTATTTTTACAATCAGGGTCTCGTTTAGGGTTTGTGATAGGTTAAGTTTTAAAGTTAGGGCTCAAATTAGCATTAGGGTTAGTGTTATGTTAATGATAGGGTGAGGTTTAGAGTCTAGGTTTTGGTTAGGGTAATGGAATGGGTTAGGATTAGCGATAGGGTTAGGTTTAGGACTAGGTTTAGCATTAGAGGTAGGGTCCTGTTTATGGCAATGCATAGGGTTAGAGCTAGGGTTAGGGCTAGGGTTATGTTTATGATTAGAGCTAGTTTAGGGTTAGCATTAGGGTTAAAACTTGGGTTAGGCTCGGATTAGGGATAGGTTTTGTGTTAAGTTAATGCTAGAGTTAGGGTTATGGCTAATGTAAGTACCAGGGTTATGTTTAAGGCTAAATTTGCGGTTAAAGTTAGGGCTATGTCTAGTCAAAGGTTTAGGTTTAGGATTAGGGTTATGTTTAGAGCTAGGGTTAGTGTTATGGTCAGAGTAAGGGTCAGGGTTTGTTTTAGTGTTCAGTTTAAAACTCAAATTAGGGCTAGGGTTAGGTTAATGGTTTGGTTTAGGTTAAGGTTTCGGGTTAGGGCTATCGTTCACTTTCATTTTAGGGCTAGGGCAAGGGTTAGGGCTACTTTTAGGATTAACATTAGGGTTAGGACTAGTGTGAGAGTTAGAATTAGTGACAGGGCTAAAACTAGATTTAGGGTTTCTGATAAGGTTAAATTAGGGCTAGGATTAGGGCTAGGGTTAGCGTTTAGTTAAGGCCTAGCGATAGGAATAGGTTAGGTTTAAGTTTAGGATAACGAATGGTGTTATAGCTAGGTTTAGACGTAGGGTGAGGGTTAGAGTTAGGGTTAGGGCTAGGGTCAGAGTTAGGGTTATGATTAAGGCTAGGTTTAGGACTAGGATGAGGGATAGTGTTCATTTTAGATTCAGGTCTAATATCAGGTTAGGGTATGGTTAAAGATATTTTTAGGGTTAGGCTTATGGCTACATCTAGTGTAAGGGTTAGGTATAGGGTAAGGGTCAGGTTTAGAGCTCAGGGAATTATTAGGATTAGGATTTGGCTTAGGTAAGGATTTAGGTTTACGGCTCAAATTAGCATTAGTGTTAGGGTTAGAGTATATTTAGGGTTTGTTTAATGGTTCAGGTTTGGTTTAGGGTAATTGATACGGTTAGCATTAGAGATAGGGCTAGGGTTAGGCTTAGGGTTAGCATTAGAGTAAGGGTTATGGTTAGGGTAATTCATAGGGTTAGAACTAGAGTTATGGTTAGGAATATGCCTTGAGTTAGTGTTAGAGTTAGTGTTAGAACTAGGTTTAGGGTTAGGTATAGAGTTATGTTTAGCATAAAGGTTAGGTTTTGAGCTAGTGTAAGGGCTAGGTTTAGGGTTAAGTCTAGGGATAGGACTACGGTAGGTTTAGGTTTATGGTGGTGTTTTGAATGAGATGAGTGTTAGGATATAAGTCAGATAAAGGGTTAATTTTAAGATTATGATTAGGAGTTGAATTAGGGCTAGGGTTAGATCTAGGTGTAGTGCTAGGGTTTGGTTTAAGTTAAGGTTAGTGTTAGGCCTGTTGCTCGGTTTTGTTTTAGTGCTATGATTAGGGTAAGGCTAGTTTTATGATTAGCTTTAGGGTTAGGGCTAGGGTTATGGTTAGGTTTAGGATTAAGGCTAGATTTAAGGCTAGGATTAGGGCTAGGTTTTGTGTTAGGTTTAGGGCAACAATTAGGGCTAGGACTAATGTCAGGTCTAGGTTTATAGTTAGTGATATTTTTAGGATGAGGTTTATGGCAAGGTCAAATTAAAGTGTTACTTTTAGGGAAAGGGTCAGATTAAAATCTGGGGTATTATTATGGTCAGGGTCAGGCTTTGGGTTTGGGTTAGGTTAAGTTTTAGTGTTAAGGCTCAAATTAGCATTAAGGTTAGATTTAGGGTTAAGTAATTGATAGTGTTAGGTTTAGGGTTAGGTTCGGTTTAAGGTAACGGATAAGGTTAGTGTTTGTGGTAGGTTTAGGGTTAGGCCTAGGGTTAGCATTAGGGTTATAGTTATTGTTAGGGTAATTTATAGGTTTAGACCTAGGTTTAGGGCTAGGATAATGGTTAGGATTAATGCTAGAGTTAGCGTTAGGGTCAGGGTTAGGGCGAGGGTTACACTTAGGATTAAGTTTAGGGTACGGTTTAGGGTTTGAGCTAGGAATTTTGCTATGGCTAAGATTAATTTATGGTTTGGTCTAGGGTTATGGTCATGGTTAGTGTAACGGTTAGGGCTAGGGTAATAGGTTTAGATGTCAGGTTAAAGATAGTTTTAGGTTTAGGTTAGCGTTAGGTTTAGGTTTAGGATTAGGGTTAGCATTTGAGCTATCTTAGGTTAAGGGTTAGGGTTAGGTTAGGTTCACTGTTAGTTCTAGGGTTAGATTTACGTTTAGGGTTAGGGTAGGTTTAGCTTTTGGTCTAGTGTTATCATTAGGGTTAAGTTTAGGGTTAGAGTAATGGATAGGATTCAAGCTACTATTAGGGCTTGGGTTAAGGTTAGGATTAGGGCTGGGTTTCAGTTTAGGGTTTGACCTTGGGTTAGTGTTATGGTTAGATTAAGTGTAAGGGTTAGGGATTGAGCTAGGTTTATGGCTAGGGTATGGGTTAGGTTTACAGTCTGGGCTAGGGTAGATTTACGGTTACGTTAAGGGCTAGGGTAGCATTAATTTGAGGGTTATTGTTAGCATAATGGATAGAATTAGAGCTAGGGTTTGGGCTACGGTTAGAGTTAGGATTAGGGCTAGAATTAGGGTGAGGTTTAGGGTTTGGGCTAGGGTTATTTTATGGTAAGGTTTAGTGTTTGAGCTAGGGTTAGGGCTAGAATGAGGGTTAGGGTTAGGGTTAGGGCTAAGTTTAGGTTTAGAGTCATGCTTCAGGTTATGTTTAGGGCTGTAATTCAGGCTGGGTTTTGTGTGAGGTTAAGGGCTTCAGTTAGGTATATGGGTAATATAAGAGCTAGAGTAATGGTTATGGCTATATTTAGAGTTCATCTAGTGTTAGGGTTAGTTTTTGGCATAGAATAAGGTTTAGAGCTAGGGTTTTTGTTAGGGTAAATGTCAGGTTTCAGGTTAGGATTAGGTTTAGGGTAAGGTCCAGAATGAGGACTAGGGTTAGGTCTAAGAGTAGAGTTAGTGTTTGGTTTAAGTTAAGGGTTATTGTTAGGGCTAAGGCTAGGTTTATGGCTATATTTAGGATTAGGTTTAGGTCTAGGGCTAGTGTTATTGTAAGGTTTAGGTTTAGGGTTAATGGTAGGGCTAGTGTTAGTTTTTGGTTAAGGGTTAGGTTCAGGTTTGAACCTAGGTTTAGTGTTAGGGTCAGAATAAGGGTCAGGGTTAGAGTTAAGGTTTGTTTTAAGTTTAGAGCTAGAATGAGGGTTAGGATTAAGATTAGTAATAGTGTTAGGGTGTGGGGTAGGTATAGAATTAGGGTTAGGACTAGGGTAGCAATAGGGTGAGGGTTTGAGTAAGTGTAAGAAATAGAGTTAGAAATAGGTTTAGGACTAGGGATAGTTTTAGGGTTAGAGCCATGGTTAGGATTAGGGTTAAAACTAGGGTTAGGCCTTGGATTAGGGCTAGGTTTTGTGTTAGGTTTAGGACTATGGCTAATTTAAGAACTGGCATTACGTTTAGGGCTAGTTTTAGTGTTAGGTTTAGTGCAATGTCTAGTGTGAGGATTAGGTTTAGGGATAGGGTGATGTGTAGAGCTAGGGTTAGTGTTAAGGTCAGAGTCAGGGTTAGTATTAGTTCTAGGGTTAGGGTTAGGACTCGAATCAGGGCTAGGTTTAGAGCTAGCTGTAGGGTTAATGTTTGCTTTAGGTTAAGGGTTAGGGTCAGTGAAATGGCTCGGTTTTGCTTGAGAGCTAGGACTTGGGTTGGGGCTAGTTTTCAAATTAGTGTTAGGGTTACAGCTAGTGTTAGGGTGTGGTTTAGGCTTAGGGTTTTTGTTATATTTAGAGTTAGGGTTAGATCTAGGTTTAGGGCTACAGCGAAGGGTAGGGTTAAGGCTAGGATTTCAGTTATTATAAGGGATAGGGATAGAACTAGGGATAGGGCTAGGGCGAGAGTTAGAGTTAGTGTAAGGATTAGATTTACAGTTAAAATTAGGGCTTAATTAGAGCTAGAATTAGAGCTTGGGTGAGTATTAAGGCTGAGCCTAGGTTCATGGTTAGGGTTATGGTTATGGATATGGTTAGGCATGATATCATAGCTAGCTTAGAAGTAGAGCGAGGGTTAAAATTAAGTTTAGGTCTATAGTTACGGTTAGGTTTAGGATTAAGGCTAAGATTAGAGCTAGGATTAGGGCTAGAGTTTGTTTCAGGTTTAGGACTTTATTAGGGCTATGGCTAATGTTAAGTCTAGGGTTATGTTTAGAGATAGTTTTAGGGTTAAGATCATTAGGGTTAGGATTATGTTAATGGATATGATTAGGTTTAGGATTCAGGTTAGGTTTAGGGCAATGTATAAGTTTAGGGTTAGAAATAGGTTTAGGGTTATCCTAGGGTTAGTACTAGGGTTAGGATTAGGATTGGGGTAATGAATAGGGTTACAGCTCGGGTTTAGTCTAGGTTTATGGTTAGGATTAAGGCTAGGTTTAGGGTTAGGTTTTGGGTTATGTCAGGGTTAGGGTTAGGGTTAGGGTTAGGTTTAGGGTAAGGGTTAGGGCTAGATTTAGGGTTATGCTTAGGGTTAAATGTAGTGTTACAGCTCCGATTACAGATAGGTTTTGGGTTAGGTTAGGGTAAGGTTTAGAACTACAGTCAATGTAAGAACTAGGGTTATGATTAGAACTAATTTTAGAGTTAGGGTTGGGGCTAGGTCTAGGGTTAGGTTTAGGTTTAGGTTTTGAGGGATGTTTAGAGCTAGGGTTAATGTTAGGGTCAGAGTCAGGGTCAGGGTTTGTTTTAGGGTTAAGGATAGGACTCGAATTAGAGCTAGGTTTAGGGCTAGGTGTAGGCTTAGGGTTTGGTTTATGTTAAAGTTTAGGGTTAGGACTATGGCTAGGTTGATTTGTAGGGCTAGGGCTAGGTTAGGGCTAGTTTTAACACTAGCATTAGTTTTACAGCTTGTGTTAGTGAGAGGTTTAGCTTAGGGTTAGGGTTAGATTTAGAGTTAGGGTTTGATATAGGATTAGGGCTAGAGCTAGGGTTAGGGCTAATGTAAAGGCAAGTGATAGGATTATGGTAAGGGATAGGGTTAGAAGTAGAAATAGGGCTAGGACGAGAGTTAGAGTTAGTCTTAGGGCTAGGGTTAGGTTAGGTTTAGGGCTAAATTAGGGATAGGATTAGGTCTAGTGTTTGTATTAGGGTTAGGCCTAATTTAGGCTTAGGTTTAGATTTAGGGATAGGGTTAGGATTAGGGGAAGGGATGTGGTTAGAGTTAGTTTTAGAGCTAGGTTGAAGGTTAGAATTTTGGTTAGGGCTAGGGTTACGGTTTGGTTTAATAATAAGGCTAGGTTTAGGGCTAGGATGTGGGCTAGGGTTTGTTTTAGGGTTATGGCAAGAATTAGGGGTAGGGCTAGTGTCAGGTCTAGGCTTACATTAGGCATAGATTGAGAGTTAGTTTTATGGCTAGGTCTAGTGTAATGTTTCAGGTTAGGGTAAGGGTCAGGTTTAGAGCTAGGGCTATTATTAGGGTTAGAATTAGGTTTCAGGTTTGGTTTAGGTTAGGGTTTAGGTTTAGACTTGAATTAGCATTAGGGTTTGGTTAGTGTAATGATAGGTTTGGGTTTAGGGTTCATGTTAGGTGAAGGGTAATTGATAGGGTTAGAGTTAGCCAATGGGATAGGGTTAGGCCTAGGGTTAGCCTTAGGGTTATGGTTGTGCTTAGGATAAGGGATAGGGTTAGGGCTATGGTTATGGTTATTATTAGGCCTAGAGTTCGGTTTAGGCCTAGGGTTAGGGTTAGGTTTAGGTTTAGGATATGGTTTAGAGTTTGAGCTATGGTTAGCACTAGGGCAAGGGTTAGGTTTAGGGTTAGGTCTAGGTTATAGTTAGGGTTAGGTTCAATGTTAGTGTTAAGATTAGGGCTAGGGTTATCATTAGGTTTAGGGTACTTGATAGGGTTTGATGTCTCGTTAGGGTTAGGGTTAGGGTTAGGTTTAGGCTTAAAGTTATGGTTACGGATAGGTTTAGTTTTAGGTTTAGGGTAATGGTTAGGGTTTGAGCAAGGGTTAGCTCTATGGCAAGGGTTAGGTTTCTGGTTATGTCTAGGGTTAGGGTTAGGTTAGATTAAGGGTAAGGTCTAGGGTTATCATTAGGGTTAGGGTTAGGGTAATGGGTCGGGTTAGAGCTAGGGTTATGTCTAGGGTTATCATTAAGTTTAGAGTTAGAGTTAGGGTAATATGTAGGCTTAGAGCTAGGGTTAGAGATAGGGTTAAGGTTAGTATTAGGGCTAGGGTTTAGGTTAGGTTTAGGTTTAGGCCATGGGTTAGTGTTAGGGTTAGGTTAAGTTTAAGGGTTAGGGATTGAGCTAGGGTTTGGACTAGGATGAGCATTAGGGTTAGAGTCAGTATGAGGGTTAGGGCTAGGGTTAGCATTAGGGTTATGGTTAGGGTAGGGTAATGGATAGAGTTAGAGGTAGGTTTTGGCCTATGGTGATGTCTAGTCTCAGGGTTAGTGATATGGCTAAGTCTAGTGTAAGGTTTATGTGTTTTGTTAGGATAAGGTTTAGAGCTAGGGTTTGTGTTAGGGTAAGGGTCAGTGTTAGGTTTATGGTTAGGTTTATTGTTAGGGTCAGCATTAGTGACTAGGCTTTGGTCTAGGGGTAGGGTTAGTGTTTGGGTTAGGTTAAAGGTATTTATTATGGCTAGGACTAAGTTTTTTTTTAGGGCTAGGCCTAGAGTTATCACTAGATAATAGATTAAGTATTGATTTAGGTCTAGTGTTAGTGTAAGGTTTAGTTATAGGGATCAGGTAGTGCCAATGTTAGGGGTCTGTTTAAGGTTAGGGTCAGGTTTAGACCTATGGTTAGTGTTAGGGTCAGAATAAGGGTCAGGGTTAGTGTTAGGGTTTGGGATAGTGATAGAGCTAGATTGAGGATTAGGGTTAGGACTAGTAATAGAGTTAGGTTTTGGGTTCGGCTATAGAATTAAGTTTAGGAAAAGGGTACTCTTAGGGTTATAGTTTGGCTTAGGGTATGGGATAGGGTTAGTGCTAGTGTTAGGGTTGGGTTATGGTTAGGGTTAGATTTAGGATTAGGATTAAAGCTAGGGTTAGAGCTTGGATTAGGTCTAGGCTAGGTTTTGTGTTAGCTTTAGGGCTACGGGTAATGTAAGAACTAGGGTTAAAATTAGGGCCAGTTTTAGGGTTAGTGTTACGTCTAGGTTTAGGCCTGGGGTGATGATTAGAATTAGGTTTAGGTCTAAGGTTAGGTTTGTGTTAGAATTAAGGCTAGATTTTGGGATAGGATGAGCGCTAGGGTTTGTGTTAGGGTTAGGGCAAGTTTTAGGGATAGGGAAAATGTCAGGGTTAGGGTTATGGCTAGGGATAGTTATTAGGTTAGGTTCATGGCTAGGTCTAATGTTAGGTTTACGGTAATGCCCAGGTAAAGAGTAAGGGGTATTTTTAGAGTAAGGGTCAGGTTTCGGGTTTGTGTTAGGTTAATTATTAGGGTTAGGGCTCAAATTAGCCTTAGGTTTAGAATTAGGGTTAGGTTTATGGATAGGTTTAGATTTAGGATTCAGTATAAGATTAGAGTAATTGGTAGGGTTAGGGTTAGTGGCAGGGTTAGGGTTAGGCCTAGGGTTAGCATTTGGGTTAGGGTTATCGTTAGGATAATGAACAGCATTAGATCTAGGGTTAGGGATATGATTTTGGATAGGATTAGGGCTAGAGTTAGGGGAAAGGGTAGGCCTAGGGTTGGGTTTGGGTTAGGTTTAGGGTACAGGTTAGGTTTTGAGCTAGGGATAGTGCTAGGGTGAGGGTTAGGTTTAGGATTATGTCTAGGGTTAGATTTATGGTTAAGTTTAGTGTGAGTTTTAGGGTTAGGACAAAGGTTGTCTTTAGAGTTAGATTAATGGATAGCATTAGATGTTAGGTTAGGTTTAGGGGTAGTTATAGCTTTAGGGTAAGTGTTAAGGTTAGAGCTAAGATTATCATTTGAGTTAGGGTAATGGACAGGGTTAGATGTCAGGTTAGGGTAAGGGGTAGTTTTAGGTTTAGGGTAAGTGTTAGGGTTTGGGCTAGGGTTAGTGTTAGAATAAAGGTTATGGTTTTATCTAGGGTTAAGGCTATGATGAGGGTTAGTTTTAGGGTTAGTTCTAGGATTAGGTTTACAATTAGGATTAGAGCTAGTGTTATCATTAGGGTTAAGGTTCTGTTTAGGGTAATGGATAAATTTAGAGATAGTATTAGGGCTAGTGTTAACATCATGATTAGGGCCAAGATTAGGATTAGGTTTAGGGATAGAGCTAGGCTTATATTTAGGGTTCAGTTTTGGGTTTTATCTAGAGTTAGGTCTAAGGCAAGGGTTAGGGTTAGCATGAGGGTAAGGCTTACGATAATGGATAATGTTAGTTTAGGGTTAGGGTTAGGCTTTGGGCTAGATTTAGACCTAGGATTATGGCTAGGTGTTGTGATAGGATTAGAGCTAGTTTTAGAGCTATGGTAATGTAAGGGTTAGGTTTACGGTTATGGCTAGGTCTAATGTTAGGTTTATGTTTCGATTAGGGTCAGGTTTATAGCTAGGGTTAGTGTTAGTGTCAGGGTCTGTGTTTGGATTAGGGTTAGGGTTAGGGCTAGAGCCAGAATTAGGATTGGTTAGGTTTAGTGGTAAGATTAGTGTTTGGCATAGGTTAAGGGTTATCATTAGAGCTAGGGCTAGTTTTTTGTTAACGTCTTGGTTAATGATATGGCTAGATTTATGATTAGGTTTAATCTAGCACTAATATTAGGGTTAGGTTTAGATATAGGTTTATGGGTAGGGTTAGTGTTATGGTTTGGTTTAGTTTCAGGGTCAGAATAAGGGTCAGGGTTAGGGTTAGAATTTGGGTTATGATTATAACAAGAATGAGGGCTAGGGTTAGGACTAGTAAAAGGGTTAGGGTTTGGGTTAGACTAAGGATTAGTTTTAGGACTAGGGTTAGCATTAGGGTTGGGGTTTGGCTAGGGTAAAGTATAAGGTTAGAGCTAGGGTTAGAGCTAGGGTTCAGGTTAGGATTAGGGATAGTGTTAGGGTTAGTGTTAGGGTGAAATCTAGGGTTGGGTATCAGATTTGGGCTAGGTTTGGGTTAGTATTAGGTTTAAGGTTACAGCTAATGTATGATCTAGGTTTATGATTAGAACTAGTTTTAGAATTAGGGTTAGGACCAGGTCTAGTGTTAGGTTAAGGTTTAGGTTTAGGGTAATGTTTAGAGGTAGGGTTGGTGTTAATGTCAGAGACAGGTTTAGGGGTAGATTTAGGGTTAAAATTAGAACTCAAATTAGGGCTAGGCTTAGGGCTAGATATAAGGTTAGGGTTTGGTTTAGGTAAAAGTTTAGGGTTATTTTTATTGCTCAGTTTTGTTTTTGGTCTAAGCCCATGGTTAGAGCTAGTTTTAGGATTAGCGTTAGGGTTTGGGCTAGTGTTAGGGTTAGGTTTAGTTTTAGAATTAGTGTTAGATTTAGAGTTAGGTTTAGATCCACGGTTAGGGCAAATTTTAAGATTAGGGTTAGGGTTATTCTAGGCTATGGCTAGGAATAAGTTTATGGTAAGTGATAGAGTTAGAATTAGGGCTAGGGCTAGGGCGAGAGATATAGTTAATCTTAAAGCTAGTATTAGTGTTAGTTTTAGGATTAAGGCTAGGGTTAATGTTAGGGTTAGTCCTAGGGTTAAGATTAGGGCTAGGTTTAATGTTAATGTTAAGTTCTGGGTTAGGTTTAGGGTAAGCAATGTGGTTATAACTAGGTTTAGGTCTAGGGAAAGGGTTAGAATTAGGGTTAGGGTCATGATTAAGGCTAAGATTTAGGCTAGAATAAGAGCTAGTGTTTGTGTTTGGGTTAGGGCTAGGATTTGGGGTAGGGCTATTGTCAGGTTTAGGGTTACATTAGAGATAGGTATCGGCTTATGTTTATGGTTAGGTCTAGTGTAAGGGTTAGATTTAGGGTAAGGGTAAATTTAAAGCTTTGTGTATTATTAGGGTCAGTATTTGGCTTAAGGTTTGATTTAGGTAAATGTTTAGGTTTAGGGCTCGAATTAGCGTTAGGGTTAGAGTTAGGGTTAGGGTAATGAATAGGTTTAGGATTAGGGTTCAGGTTAGTTTTAGGGCAATGGATAGGTTTAGGGATTGTGATAGGGTTAGGGTTAAGCCTAGGATTAGCATTAGGGTTAGGATTGTGGTTAGTATATTGGATAGAATTAGAGCTAGGTTTAGGGCTAGGCTTATGCTTATGATTAGGGTTAGGGTTAGGGTAGTTGATATAATTAGAGCTATGGTTAGGGCTATGTTTAATGTTTGGATTAGAGCTAGTGTTAGGTTTGGGTTTGGGATATGGCTAGGGTTATGTTAAGGGTAAAGTTTAGGCTTGAGCTAGGGTTAGGTCTAAAGCAAGGCTTAGGGTTAGGGTTAGGGCTAGGGTTAGGTTTAGGGTTACACTTAGGGCTATGTTCAGGCCTAAAATTACAGCTAGGTTTTGGGCTAGTTTAGGCCTAGGGTTAGGGCCATGGGTAATGTAAGAGCTAGGGTTATGATTAGGGCTAGTTTTGGGGTTAAGGTTATGGCTAGGTCTAGTGTTAGGATTAGGTTTGGTTTAGAGTGAGCTTTGGAGCTAGGATTATGTTAGGGTCAGGGCCTGTGTTCAGGTTAGAGTTAGTGTTGGGTTTAGTGCCAGAATTAGGACTAGGGTTAGGTCTAGGGGTAGGGTTAGTGTTTGGGTTAGGTTAAGGGTTATTGTTAAGGCTAGGGCTAGGTTGTTGTTCAGGTCTAGGGCTAGAGATATGGCTAGATTTAGGATTAGGTTTAATCTAGGACTAGTGATAGGTTTAGGTTTAAGTATATGATTACCGGTAGGGCTAATATTAGGATTCTGTTTCAGGTTAGGGTCAGATTTATACCTGCTGTTAGTATTAGGGTCAGAATAAGTGTCAGGGATAAGGTTTGGGTTTTGGTTAGGGTTAGACCTGGAACGAAAGTTAGGGTTAGGTTTTGGGTTAGACTAAGAATTAAGGTTAGGCCTAAGGTTAGCATTAGATTTAGGGTTTAGCTTAAGGTAATGGATAGGGTAAAAGCTAGGGTTAGATCTAGGGTTAAGGTATGGATTAGGGCTAGTTTTTGGGTTAGGGTTAAAACTAGGGTAAGCACTCGGCTTGGGGCCATGTTTTGGGTTAGTTTGGGGCTAGTCTTAGGCCTACAACTAATGTATAAACCAGGGTTATGTTTAGGGCTACTTTTTGCGTAAGTGTTACGCTAGATCAAGTGTCAGGGTTAGGGTTACCATTTTCATGATGTTTAGAGCTAGGGTTAGTGTTAGGGTCAGAGTCAGTGTTCGTGTTATAGTTGGGGTTAGGGTTAAACCCAGATTTATCACTAGAGTTAGGTCTTGGGGTAGGATTAGTGTTTGTGTTAGGTTAAGGTTTATCATTAGGGCTAGGGCTAGGTTTTTGTTTAGGTCTAGGGCTAGAGATATGGCTAGAGTCAGGATTAGGTTTAGGTCTATGGCTAGTGTTAGGGTTAGGTTTAGGTATAGGTTTATTTCTAGTGCTAGTGTTAGGGTTTGGTTTATGGTTAGGTTCACGTTTAGACATACAGTTACTATTAGGGTCAGAATAAGTGTCAGGGTTAGGTTTAGGGTTTGGGTTATGGTTAGAGCTAGAATGAGGGCTAGGGTTAGAACTGGTAATAGGGTGATGGTTTGGGTTAGGCTAAAGATTAGGGTTAGGTTTATGGCTATGTTTAGTGTAAGTGTTAAGTTTTAGGTAGGGGTCAAATTTAGAACTAGGGGTATTATTAGGGTCAGCTTCAGGTTTAGGGTTTTGTTTAGGTTAGGGTTTAGGGTTAGGGCTCGAATTAGCATTAGCGTTTGGTTTAGGGTAATGATAGGGTTTGGTTTAGGGTTCAGGTTAGATTTAGCATAATGGATAGGGTTATGGTTAGGGATAAGGTTAGATTTAGGCCTAGGATTAGCATTATAATGAGGGTTATGTTTAGGGTAATTGATAGGGTTAGGCTAAATTTAGTACTAGGGTTATGGATAGGATTAGAGCTAGGGTAAGTGTTAGGGTTATGGGTGTGTTTTGTGTCAAGTTTAGGGCTAGAATTACGGTAGGGCAAATATCAGGTGTTGGATTTTGGCTAGCGATAGTTTTAGGGTTAGGTTTTTGCTAGGTCTGGTATAAGAATTAGGTTTAGTGGTAGGTTCAGGGTTATAGCTAGGTATATTATCATGGAAAGGGGCAGAGTTACAGTTTGGGTTGGGTTAAGGTTTAGGGTTAAGGCTTGAATTAACATTAGGTTTAGAGTTAGGGTAATGGTACGGTTAGGTTTAGGGTTCAGTTTAGGTTTAGGTTAAGGAAATAGGTTAGGGTTAGGGATGAGTTTAGGGTTAGGCCTAGGGTTACCATTAGAGTTATGGTCATGATTAGGGTAATGGATAGGGGTAGAGCTAGTGATAGGGCTAGGGTTATGGTTAGAATTCTGGCTAAGGTTAGGGTAAAGTTTAGGACTATGTTCTGGTTAGGGTTAGGTTTATGGTTAGGTTTAAAGCTAGGGTTAAGGCTCGGATTAGGGCTTGGTTTTGGGTTTGGTTAGGGCTAGTATTAGGGCTATGATAATGTATGAACTAGTGTTGCAATTAGTGCTAGTTTTAGGGTTAGGATTAGGGCTTTGTCTAATGTTACGGTTAGGTTTAGGGTTAGGGTGATTTTTAGAGGGTTTAGGATTAGGGCTAGGGTTAGTGTTGGGGTCAGGCTACATTAGGGCTAGTATTAAGGCTAGGGTTAGTGTTAGGGTTAGACTAAGGGGTTTGGCTAGAGTTAGGGTTAGCATTGGTGTTAAGGTAAAGTTTAGGGCAATGGGTGGGGTTAGAGCTAGCTTTAGATATAGGGTGAGCTTTAGAATTAGGATTAGGCCTAGGGTTATATTTCAGTTTAGGATTAAGTCTACGTTTAGCGCTAGGTTAAGGTCTAGGGTTTCTGTTAGTGTTATGGCTAGGACCAGGTCTAGGGCTAATATGAGGTCTAGGGTTAATGTTAAAAATAGTTTTAGGGTTAGGTTATGATTAGGTCTATTGTAAGAGTTAGGTTTAGGTTAAAGGTCAGCTTTAGGGCTAGGGTTATTATTAGGGCCAGGAACAGTGTCAGAGTTAGCATTTGGTTTAGCTAAAGGTTTAAGGATAAGGCTCGAATTAGCATTAGGGTTAGGCTTAGGATTAGGGTAATGGATAAGGTTTAGTTTAGGTTTCAGTTAAGGTTCAGGGTAAAGGATGAGTTACGTTTAGCAACCGGGTTAGGGTTACCATTAGGGTTAGGGTTATTTTTAGTGTAATGGAGAGGTGTAGAGCTAGGGTTAGGGCTAGGTTATGGTTTGGATCAACTCTAGGATTAGGGCTAGGTTTAGGAGTAGAATTAGGGTGTGATTTAGGGTAAGTTTTAGGGTTAGGGTAAGTGTTAAGATTAGGGCTAGGGTTATAGTTAAGTTAGGGTAAGGGTTAGTGTTTGAACTAGAATTAGGGCTAGGGTGAGGGTTAGGTTTATGTTTAGGTCTAGGTTTACATTTATGTTTAGAGTTAGGTTTAGTGTTAGGGATGGGGTTTTAATTAGGGTTAGGGTTAGGGTAATGGATATGTTTAGAGCTAAAGTTCAGACTAGGTTTAATGTTAGGATTATGGCTAGGGTTAGGGTTAGGGTTTAGGATAGAGCTAGGGTTATGTTTAGTGTAAAGGTTAGGGTTAGGTCTAAGGGCTAGGGTTAGGCTAAGGGTTATGCTTAGAGCTAAGTTTAGGCCTAGGTTTAGGGCTAGGTTTTATGTTATGTTTAGGGCTAGGGTTAGGACTATAGTTAATGTAAGAGCTAGGGTTATGTTTAGGGCTAGTTTTAGGGTTAGGGTTATGTCTAGGTCTAGTGTGATGTCTAGGTTGTGAGTTAGTGTCATGTTTAAAGCTAGGTTCAGTGTTAGAATTAGGGTCAGTTTTTGGGATAGGGTTAGGGTTAGCATTAGAGCCAGAATTAGGACTAGGTTTAGGTGTAGGTGTAGGGTAAGTGTTCGGTTTAGGTTAAGGGTTATTGTTAGTGCTAGTGCTAGGTTTTTGTTTATTTCTAGGTCTAGATTTATAACTATATTTAGGATTAACTTTGGGTCCAGGTCTAGTGTTAGGCTTACATATAAGTATAGGGTTACCAGTAGGGCTAGTGTTAGGGTTTGGTTTAGGGTTAGGGTCAGGTTTAGACCTAGGGTTACTCTTAGGGTCAGATGAGTGTCAGGGATAGGTTTAGAGGTAGAATGAGGGCTAGGGTTAAGACTAGTATTATGATTAGAGTTTAAGTTAGGCTAAGGATTAGAATTAAGTTTAGGGTTAGCATTTGGGTTAGGGTTTGGCTTAGTGTAAGGAATAGGGTTAGAGTTAGGGTTAGGGCTAGGTTTAAGGTTAGGGTTAGCCTAGTATTATGGTTAAAGCTAAGTTTAGGGCTTGGATTAGGTGTAGAATTTGTGTTAGGTTTAGGGCTACGTTTAGGACATTGACTAATGTATGAACTAGGGTTATGATTAAGGCTAGTTTCAGGGTTAGGTTAAGGCAAGATATAGTGTTAATGTTAATTTTAGATTGGGTGGTGTTTAGAGCTAGGATTAGTGTAAGGGTCAGTGTCAGGGTCAGGGTTAGTTTTAGAGTTAGTTTTAGGGTTAGTTGTAGGGTTAGGGTTTGATTTAGGTTAAGGGTTAAGATTAGGGCTATGGCTTGGTTTTGGTTTATGGCTAGGGCAAGAGATAGGGCACATTTTAGGATTAGCATTATGTTTAGGGGTAGTGTTTGGGTTTTGTTTAGGCTTATTTTAGAGTTAAATTTAGAGTTAGGTTTAGATTTACACTTAGTCTTAGATCTAGGATTAGGATTAAGGCTAAGTATAGAACTAGGCTAGGGCTAGGGCAAGAGTTCAAGTTAGTCTTATGGCTAGGTTTAGGGTTAGGTTAGGATTAAATAAAGGCTAGGATTAGAACTAGGCTTTGTGTTAGGCCTAGGTTTAGGGTGAGCGTTAGGGGTAGGTTTAGGGTTATGGTTAGTTTTGTGGTATAGGATGAGGTTATATGTAGGTTTTGAGCTAGGATGAGGAATAGAACTAGGGTTAGGGCTTGGGTTATTTTTAGGCTAGGATTAAGCCTAGGTTTAGTGCTAGGATTATGGCTAGAGCTAATTTCAGGTCTAGTGTTATGGTTAAAAATAATTTTAGGTTTAGGTTTATGGCTACGTCTAGTGTAAGGGTTAGGTTTAGGGTTAGGTTCAGGGTTAGGTTCAGGTTTAGAGCTAAGGGTACTCTTAGGGTCAGGGTCATGATTAGTGTTTTGGATAGGTTAAGGTCTAATTTTAGTGCTCGAAATAGCATTAGAGTTAGGATTAGGGTAAAGATAGTGTTAGGTTTAGGTTTCAGGTTAGGTTTAGTGTAATGGATAGGGTTAGGATTAG
>NW_026695128.1:0-11151 GCF_021218885.2 Marmota monax | reverse complement strand
TCCCAGACCAGCTGGTGGTTGGCCACTGGTTCCACCTTTACATTCTAATGAGCTAAAACACTAGAAGGTTAAGTGTGGGGACTCGGGATCTTTGTCTAAAACACACTATTCTATGTTCATGCATTAGATCAGGTCTCCCTATGACAGCCTCCTCGGGGTTTGAATTAAGTGATACAAATAAAGCAATGCCATGTAAACTGTTGGGGCTCTTGTCCCTTGTCACTCTCCCAGCATACCTACAGCACAGTACCTGGGAAGCAATCCTTTTGGAGCCACTGTGAACACTGAAATATATGATGTATCATCCGCTCCCTCTGGGCACTCTGCTAATCTTTGTGATTGGAATAAGAATTGTGGCATGTGGTGCTAGGAAGTCAGGAGAGGCTTGGGGTGGTCACCTGACATGTACTTTGGCACTTGTCTCCAACAGGCCTCTGGATAGGAATGCTGGCCTGTGACACTTTTTACTTTTTTTAAAAAAAAAACCTATCCCTTCCAGTTGGACAGAAAGCTAGCTGCAGAGGAGGTGAGTGAGTCGGTTGCCCCTGACCAGCATGGGTAGTGACTGTTCAGCTGGAAGTGCCTGAATGCATCAGGACTTGGCAGTGGTCTGGGGTGTAAGCTGGGGGGAATGTGAAGGGGCCACTGGAGCCTCAGCCTCTATTCCTGACATTGTGGTTGGCCAGTATAAGCACCCTCCATAGTTACAGAGAGAAACGTAAAACCCAAGCCTTTCTGTGATGGCCGACCTACTGAAAATCAAAGTAAAAAGCTCAACCCGACTAGCCTGAAACCAGATAAGTACCCATGAGTGTGCTTAGATTTTAAATAAGGTAATGAAATTACTTGCCCATCATCCTCTTGGATAAGTGTTTTAAGAGGCAGCTTTCACTTCTCAACTTAGACCCTGTCTCAAAAAATAAAAGGAGCTGGGGATGCATCTCATTCATAGAACACCTCTGGGTTTACTCCCAGTAAAACACACACACACACACACACACACACACACACACAGCACACAGAATATAAATGGCTTCAAATTAAAGATTCAAATAAAACAAAAATTGCAAAAACCACTAACATTATAAGTTGTGCCTAGACTTGTTCTAGGCACAGCCTGATGCCTGTCTATTCACAGAGCCTCTATAACCCTCTGAGAAGCGGGTGGTGCGTCCTGCCCAGGGGACCCCTCAGCCCCCTGCAGGCATGGGTGCTGTAAGGCCCTGGCAGGGGCAGGGGTTGTCTGTGGATCTGCAGTCTTTCATCCCACTAACATTTTCAATATCACGGACTTGGACAAGTACTTGCTCACATTGCAGTTTTTTTTTCTTACAGCAGTGATATGATATAAACCAGAGCAGTAAAGATGATTTTGCCACAGAGCCTCAGGATGGGATCCAGTGCTGATCCAAATTCCTGGATGCTTTTGAGGCCTGGAATTGGTGAATATCTTTGGGTTCAATGGTGAATCAGGCCACAGGTAGCCACCAATCAGTATCTCTCTTCTCCTTCTCCCTCTCCCTCTCCCTCTCTGCACCCGCCCCCACAACTCCACCCCAAGTAACCAGAAACCAAAGTCTGAGAAAATTTTCTTGGCTAAGAATTTAAAATGAGAAAGCACAATAAAGAGAGTTAACAAATACCACCTTTGCTAGACAAGAGCAAAAAATGAAGAAAACTTACAATCAAAGGATCATCTCCAACAGGAATGTCCGAGGTTCCACATGAAAAATGATATCAAAATTCATGTCAGTTTTATGAAATATAACCATTTATTTTAGAGAATATATTAGTAGATAAGCCAATAATTTAGCTTAACTAGAAATTACAAAATACAATATACTAAATGAGAATTCCATATTGAAATTTTATGTAAGATATTCTATGATTGATCATTCTATCAGAACCACAGTTTAAGTAACTGTTTTCCTAAATTAGGCCAGTGATTAATTCTTGATTAATTCTTGTGAGATGATAAAGATATACCATACTGCAGACAGCCTTAATGGAACAAATTACTTAACAAAATTGATTATACATTTGATAGTGCAAATTATATTTTGTCATTGAGTGGGCCAAGTCTCTTTTTCAAATTCAAGGAAAGGAACTGAGGTCCTGCAACCAGGAGCTCCAAGGCACAGCATAACATTCCCTGGAGAGAACACCCCGTTCCACATAGGCCTCCTTTGGCACTTTCCCTCTTGGATGAGGGACCTCAGGCCTTGGTGATGCAAGGCTCTAGAGAGAAGATCTACCCATTTGTTCAGGAGATCCTCTTACCCTTTTCCATTCTTTTTAGTATGGCCAACTCACTTAAACAGCATTCTCTAAACTTCACTATATTATCTACTCTCTCTTCCCTATGAAGCTCTCAAGCCCCAAAGTCCTAATATCCAAGGCCTCTTTTTTTTGTGACAGGAAATGATTCCCCCATTTTAAGTCCTGCAAGCTGAACAGAATAGAAAGGAACCTCTCTGAGGTTTAAAAGAGTGAAATTTACTTGTATGGTACTCTAGAAATCAGATAATTAAATAAATACTTGTCCTTGAAGATCACTGACTTGCAACTTTAGGGTCCTGAGAAGACTATTTGCAGGTGGGACCACCATGTTGCCTAGGCTGGCTGAGAACTTCTGCACTTAAGCAATTCTCTGTCTCAGCTTCCTAAGTAGCTGGAATTACAGGCATATGCTACTGCTCATGGCAATATTTTCACACTTACTTTAATCAGAGCATTTTAAAAAGTGCTAGTTAGATTTCAATAAGATGTAAGTCCAACGTTATGTGAAAGACAGGTGATACTTGCAGGAAACTGGCAAGGATTTTCTAGCAAGCCCTTAGAGCTTACAAGACATTTTGAGTGATATTATTCACAAAGAGCATTTATGGATAACCCTGCAGACTGTAGCAACCAACTACCTGCACATGATAGAGAACAAATGAAAAAGGATGAAGAGCTCTAACTGCTGGACGTCAAGTTCTCAAGTCCCAATGGATGAGGGGCCACCTCCACCCCAGCCTTGCTCCCCCAACCCCAATTTTAGTGCAGCAAACTTCAAAGGGAACTAGGAATAACTAACCTTTCTTCTCTGTACTACAGAGGACTACTGGTAGCCCTGGGCAGTACTGAGCTCTTGAAAGCTTCACTCTGATGGCGGCAGCAGGGGCAGGGGATTGGATGTCCTATGAATTGGGATGAAAGTCACTGAGCAGGTTCAAGTCTTCAAGGAGTCTGGATTTAGCCAAACACATTCCTGCCCCTAGCACATCTAGAATAAATTCTCTAACTATTCTTATTATTGGGGAATGTCAGGACTTGGCTGAAATGGCAAGTTTTATTAAAGGTGAGTGGTAATGACTTTAGGTTTCATCATGGCATATGTGCATATTTTCTGATTTTGGTAGGAGTGAAAAATTATCAGTTCATTAGCCATTTATAGAGGAATAATTCAGTAGAAGAGGTTGAATAGACTCATTCTTCAGTAGTATCCAGCCTGGAAAGAGGAGAAAGTGGTTTAGGTTACTCAACTGATTTAAAAGTCACCCACAACCAGTCTTGGAACACAGTTAAATACCCCCTATCTTAAGAGACTCTTAAATGTATTGTACAATAAAGGCTATGCATCCTTATGAAGTCTAAGTGTGGTTTTAACTGAAGACCCAGGGTCACACCCTTCCTCAACAGTAACAATAGCAAGAGAGGCTATTCTATTCAGAATCAGCATGTAGGTAAAAGCTAGGGCTGAAAACACTCATCTATTATGCTGGCGCTGAAAACAGGAAGCTGAAATCTGCACAATTTGAAAACTGATAAACAAACTTGTTTCTAAATTCAGAAAAAGGAATGAAGTTATTCCATCCACTGAAGCCACCGAAGTACGATCCTATTTAATTGTAAAAGGCCAATGGCATTTATCAACTTGGACCTATGATGTTTTTCCACCCTTCAAACCCAGACTACCTATGATGCTTTCTGTAGTTTATAAGCTTTTTTTGAACTTTGTGGACTTATGTTCCAAATTCATTCTGACTCTAGTAAATTAATAAAATGAAATCAAACATCTAACAAAATGAGTAAACTATTAAGTGCAGAAAAGCCATTTCAGAAAAATGTTTATGATTACAATAAATGAAGGCTTATCGAATTGACAACTAAATGTATATTTCAAAAAAGCTAATAGGACTTTGAATATTCCTAACACAAAGCAATGATAAATATGAGATGACAGACACCAGCTGCCCTGATCTTATTAAAAATTGTGTACAGGGGCTGGGGCTGTGGCTCAGCAGTAGAGTGCTCGCCTAGCATGTGCGAGGCATTGGGTTCGATCCTCAGCACCACATAAAAATAAAATAAAGGTATTGTGTCCAACTACAACAAAGTTTTTTTAAAAAATTGTGTACAAGTAGCTAGATGTGGTAGCACATGCCTGTAATCTCAGCAACTGAGGAGGATGAGGCAATAGGGTCTCAAGTTTGAGACCAGCCTCAGTAATTTGGCAAGTAACTTTGTCTCAAAATAAAAAATAAAAAGGAATGAGGATATGGCTCGGTGATAAAACACCCTGGGGTTCAATCCCCAGTACAGAAAAAAAAATTATACAAGTGTTGAAATGACACACCGTATATCCCATAAATGTGTACATTATGTCAATTAAAAGTAAAAAAAAAAGAACTTAAAGTAAATACAAAAAAAACTTAAGTAAATACACAATATAGATTCATTCATTCATTTAAAATTAAACATGATTTGATAAAAAGAAGATTAAAATCTCAGAAACCAGAGCAGAGAAGCAAGCAAAGAGGCAAAGAAAACCAAATTTCACTGGTCCTACCAATAGTGAATCAAAAAAAAAAAAAAAAAAAAAAGCAACAAATGTGTCAGTTAGTAGTAAGGAGCGTGGAGAGAGAGTTTAAAGTAGCCTAGAAAGTCACCAATGCCCACTTCTGCACTGTATAGCTCAGGCCCAAGTGAGGGCTCAGGAAAGACCTTGATCAAAGTCTTAATTAAGCCAATAACTGAGCCAAGAATCAAACTCACAAATTCTTGTTCCCAGCTAAAGGATTCTATATGTTATTGCTTCTCTAGATCTGCACAGAGGAAGACCTGACTGCCAAACCCTTCTTGTGAATTCAAACCTACTTGGTACAGTACACTGCACCTGGGCAAGTCTTCTGGGGACAGGGTGAGCCTGGGGAGCACAGACCCAGCCTGGTTTTCCATATTGTCCAATAGGCTGAAAAATTCCACCCCGATCAAGATGCATATAAGGCTAGGGGATCATTGTCTCAGGAGAAGAGCAAAATAGGCAGATAAGAACCAGAAACCCAAGCCTGGCTCCAACCACATCTCCACCCTAGGGATGATTATAGAAGTAAAAGTAGAAACCATCTAAATTGCAAGTTATATTTGATTCAATACATTTGTCACTATGAATTCCAAAGTCAAACTTTTTTAAAAACTCAAAGCTAATCTGAACAACCGAATGATTTAAAAATTATTCTTAAATAATGAAATGGAGTTCAAAGTCTAAACGGTGACTACAGGTCTGAAAGAGCTGGCCTTTCCTCCAGGAAAGCTGAGTGTGTAGGGAAGAGAAATGAGGCTCATAGATGGCCATTCTTTTTCTAGAAATGATGTAGGCTCAGCAGTTGCCCCTATACATTTCTCTTAGATTCCCAGTGACCCACCCTGTCCTATTTAAATCTGTGAGTAAGGTGAATTTTAACACTTCAATACTCTCGGCAAAGTCTGAAACGAGACGGGTAAGTTTAAACACTCTACTTTCAGTAACCCTAAGCCTCCAGTTGGAGAAAAACAAGTACCAAAAAACAAAACAAAATAAAAAATACCCAAAAACTTGGCCTACCATATGCATAGAAAGAAAATAAGGAGTTCCTACCTCACTCTTAAAAGACAGAGTTGGATTTGAAATGTCCTGTCCATCACTGTTTATTGGACCAATGCAGTCTGTGAACTACCAGACAAATCAACAGGGCCTTTCTCCTCAGCACAGCTCGGTATTTCTGAGAAAACCCAAATGATTTCAAATGTAACTGGTATCTCCAGTTCCACCAAAACTGTGCTACTGTAAGACGAGCCAACCCCCCCTTTAAATTTCACACAAAACATAGATATAAATATATTAATTTCCATTAAATACTTGAATCTTGCCTCTCTTTCATGCCCATTCTTCACTGGAAGTTGTCAAATGTTTTCAATGCATTTCCTTGGCTGGCCAGGGGATACAATGACACAGGTGCCTTCCCCCATTCCATTCTAACTTTCAACCCCATAGATTTTCTCCTTCACACCAAATATACACAAACTGCCTGGAGAAGGCAGCTTTCTCAAGGGCCTCTTGCTAAGCCCATCTCTAGAATAACCAATCAACAAAGTCAAACATTATCTAGTAGTTAATTATGGGGGGAAACACTCAAGCCTCATAAAATATCCTTCACCACTACCGTCCACCACAGAATGCTCTCTCCCATCCCCGTGGCATGCTGAGTTCATGCACATTCAAGAGTGAAACTGAAGCTGAAGAGGGAAGTCGGGTACCATAAGGATCAGAGGGTTAGACAGCTCAGGACTCTGTAAGCAAATTCCAGTATTTTAAACTCTTAGGCCAGAGGTCAGCAAACTTTTTCGGTTAAAGTTTTGGTCAATCTCTATCACAACTATTCAACTCTGCCATAGTATTAGGAAAGCAGGCAAAGATGAGAAGTGAGTATGGGTGTGTGCCAAGAACTTTATTCATAAAAACAAGAAGCTGGACACTGAACCTGTGTGAGACACTAAAAGTTTATGTAGAGTCTTGATAGAATTAATTTATAAAACTAGAGAAGGTCTAAGACAGGAGAAAAGAAGTAAAGGTGGCAGCCACTGGGGCAGGACCAGAACCGGCAGCTCCCGAGGAAAGGGGACTCACCTTGATAACCACTGCTGCCACCACACCCAGGAAAGTGAGCAACAGAAGCCCAAGTTTTCCTTTGTTGAACTGTTTCAGCACGAAAAATTTTGCCCAATCCACCTTTGACTGGCTGTTGGGAGGATACCGGAGTTTGTTAGCACCTTCTCTCTTCAAACTTTTTAATAAACAGGGACGTTGATGAGAAAAAGTATCAAAACTATGTTTTCCGTGATAAGCCCCCATCCCACTGGAACCTGAAAAGAGAAGAGACAAAACAGTTTTCACTGGAGGTGACCTGGGCTACTCCTCTGCCTCCACGCAGATGGAGAACACCTACATGCACTCCCTGCTGCATGAATGCCCACACTGAATTTCTCTGCCAGCAAATGTCTCTTTTCAAGAAATCCTCCCCAGTTTTGTCTTTAGCACAATCAACCTCCCTTTCAACCAGGATGCTTTCCAAGAGCAAGAAAAGGATTTGTAGTCCTTCTTGGGTAGCAGGTACTATGTGAAAAGTTTAAATAGATTCTCTATAAGTCTCACTTCATCAGTACTGTATTGAGTTCTATCAGTTCAGTTTCTAGAAAGGGAAAGGGAGCTCACAGGGTTAATTAACCCGCCTAAGGTCATGTGGCTGTTGAGTGGCAAAGCCAGAACATGTCAGACTCTTCTCCTATCATCCCAATATGGCTCTATTTATCCATGACTCCATTTACCCACTTGCTTCCTCCAAGCCAAGTAGTGACAAAGACTAGGGTGACAGGGTTATGCAGCTGGGTGAGAATAAGTAAGTGAAAACTTTGCCCTCTAAGAAGCCAGTTCTGTGAAAGTTTCTATTTTTCTAACTCACTATGGGTACAACAGACTGAGAGATGCAAGGGGAGACACATGTGCTGGGCAGGGAGAATGGCAGGTACATGACACAGGGAAATAAGGCCAGGTAACTGGAAGACAAGGGGCAATTTATTAGGGCCAGGCTGTAGGTGAAGTGGTAGCTGAAGCTACAAGAAGGGATAGATCGTTCAGGAAGCAAGACTGGTTCACAATAAAGCCCCAGGACCAAACCCTGAGAAACCCTAACACTGAGGAAGAGCAGAGGCCAAGGGGCCAGCCAAAGGCATGACCAAGGTAGGAAGGAAATGGGGGAAAATGTATAAAGAACTTAAGGAAGAAAAATGGCGTGAAAAATACTTAAAATTAAAGGTAAAAAGCCACATAAAGAAAACTACGAAGTGTTACTGACAGACATAAAACAGCTATATAAATGAAGAGATGGAACACTTTCCCCTTAAGACTCCATATTTTAAAGATCTAAATTCTTCCCAATTTGTTAAGATTAAAGCAATTTTAATCAAAATTCCAGGAAATCTCAAAGGTATTTTTTTCTCTTTGAGTAGGAGGAGATGGTGACTGATTTTAAAGTTCATCTTGCCTAGGTGATAGGCAAGAAAACACTAGAAAATAATATCCACAAGGGATATACTTTTAGATATTGAGCAGAATTGTTCCTGAGGAGTAAACTACTCGATTGGTTGCATGTATGGGTTTTAGAGACAGGAAATTTGGGCTCAGCTCCTGGTTCTACTATTTACTAGCTATTGGTCTCTAAAATGCATAGACTCAACTCTTGGCAGATAATAAGCACATTTGATATGCTAACTACATAGCTAACTATAAAGCTATTGTAATTAAAACTGGCACATTGGTCCAGGGAAAGATAAGCAAAAAGTTAAGGAAGCAAAGAGGAAATGTAAAAATGACCCAAGTAATTGTTTTTATTGAATATAGATGATAGAAGGATAATTATGACAAAAATGGTCACAGCACAAACTTACTCTTTGGAAAAAAATAAAGGTGTATTCTTTCTTATAAAACATTCCAAAATTAAACCCATGGTTAAAACATAAAAAGAAAATTAGGCAATTTAAAGAAACTACACATGAATATCTATAATGCTAAAGTAGGAAAGACTTTCTAAGCCAAATTAGAAGTTGGAGGCCTCACAGATTTGACTATACAAAGGTTTCAAATCACAGACAAAACTGACAGACAAATTACAATCTGGAAAGAAGTAATTTGTTACAGATACAGTTAATTTTTTTTACTTATAAAAAAGGCGACTTATGAATCAATAAGAGGTGACCACAACAAAATATCTTAGGACATAAAGAGGAAATTCACAAGAATCTTTAGCTCACCCTCACTAATTATGACAGGAGTTCAAATTAAAATGAGACCCTTTTTGGTCTAGCAAATGGAATAATCCAGTTTAGGGATATAAGGAAGTGGACATTCCTACGCTGTTCACAGAAATAGTGATAATACAACTAGCAAGATGTGTTGAAAGCAACTCTAAAGAAAAAGCTGAGCTACATACCAAAATTTTTGGTGTTATACACATAATTAAGTGTCTATGTCTGAGAGGTTATTGCATGTTTCCTTATATCATTCTGTGTTTTGTTTAACTGCTTAGGCCTTTTGCCATTAAGCCTATGTTGTGTCTAGAATTAGAAGAAAAAAGCATTTCACTTCAGGAAAGAAATATATAAGCCCTTTTAAAACAGTGATTACACTTCTAGACATATTTTCTAAAGAAATAATCAGATTGTACAAATATATTACAAAAAAATTATAATACCCAAAACTTTGAGGTCACAAAAATATAACTGAAGGAATTGCTAACACAAATTTACCAGATTCATATGATGGAACAGTTACTAAAATCATGACATAAAGCATTCACACTATCCTGTCACATACAATAAGATACCACTTTGCACAGAACATTAAATCTGTGTAGGCATATACACATATATGCGCAAGACATATATCAGTTATTTTCACATGTAGGGTTATGAATAATTTAAATTTATTTTTTAGGCTCTTCTATTTTGTCCAAGTTCTTTTAAAAAGCCCATATTGCTTTTGCATTGGTGAAGGAAGGTTTGTTTTGTTTTTAAAAAGAGGGTATTACTGATGATGCCACATGTTACCTAGCAGAAATAGGAAATAAACCCAATTAATTAAATGTGCAAATAGGGCACTGGTAACATCATGTGAAACAATAACAGATTTGCTGTGGTAGCACAGTGGGGGACAGAATCTTGTGGGATGAGATGAGGATCTAGAGACAACAGTCTAATCTTTTAAGAATTTGGGCTATAAAACTATAAGTGTTCCAGCCAAAATCTCAGGAGCCAACTTGCTTTCATTCACCTGTTCCTTCACATACACTCCATCTGGAAATTCTGCTTGACCCCCCAAATATTCCTTCCTATTCCCCTATCTCTTCTGCCACCACCCTCTCCAGTCTGGATCTGGTAGTGTCTACCTAGTCTCTCCCCAGGTCTCCCTCACGTATGCCATATGTCAGTATCGTGCTGGGTGCTGGTGCTGTTTACATCCCCAGAAGGGACCAGTAGCACTCATGGGAGCAAGTCAGTGCTCCTTGGCTATGGAACAAGGTTTCCTTAACCAGGAACAGATGTTGCTGCCAGACTGGCTATTCATCCCATGGATTAATTTACATTATTACATATAGAGAAAATAAACCAGGGGCTTTCAAGATAGTTGCTTCTATAGTTTGCTCATTGTTGTGAGACTTTTTCCACATTGGTTATTCTGTACTATTGCTACTGTACAGCAGAGATATCTACCACTTAGATCCCAAAGAAATAAAAAGGTGAGTCAATCATCTCATGTGGGGAAGAGAGAGGTAGATCACATCCCAAAGGGAATGGCCAGGACCAGGCTGTGTCCACAGCCCATTTTCTCTAGAACATGGGAATCTTACTCTCTTCAAATGAAGGACAGGCAAGCATAGGCCACTCGTCCCCAACAGAGGGCTGAGGACCCAATACAGGTACTAGCTGATTATACTTGACACTACCTTGAGTGGAAAACAAAGGGATATCAGAAAACCCTCTGAATGTTGTCTCTTCTCTGACATTCTAAATGTTTCTTTCATTACCTCACTGAGAGAGAGAGAAAGAGAGAGAGACAGAGAGAGGGAGAGAGAAAGGGAATCTCACTAACTGAGACTGGAGTCTTAGTCCTCAAATCTCCTAAATATAGGAATAAAATAAACAAGTAAAGCAATGAAATGAACAAAGTACCCACAAGTATGGCCAGTGCTAGTGAGGACAGAAAGTGGTGACAGGACAGATTCACCCTGGGGTACAAGGAATCAGGAAACTGGATGGCTGGGGAAGGCCTCTCTCAGAAGAGAACAATCATGC
>NW_026695127.1:0-2160 GCF_021218885.2 Marmota monax | reverse complement strand
GGTTTAGGTTAAGATTTAGGGTTCACCCGCCTGTTTTGGTACCAGTACCATGCTGTTTTTGTTACTATTGCTCTGTAATATAGTTTGAAATCTGGTATCACTATACTGCCTGATTCACACTTCCTGCTTAGAGTTGCTTTTGCTATTCTGGGTCTTTTATTTTTCCATATGAATTTCATGATTGCTTTATCTATATCTACAAGAAATGCTGTTGGGATTTTGATTGGCATTGCATTAAACCTATAGAGAACTTTGGGTAATATCGCCATTTTGATGATGTTAGTTCTGCCTATCCATGAACAGGGTATATTTTTCCATCTTCTAAGATCTTCTTCTATTTCTCTCTTTAGGGTTCTGTAGTTTTCATTGTATAAATCTTTCACCTATTTTGTTAGGTTGATTCCCAAGTATTTTATTTTTTTTTGAGGATATTGCGAATGGGGTGTTTTTCCTCATTTCCATTTCAGAAGTTTTGTCACTGATATACAGAAATGCCTTTGATTTATGCGTGTTGATTTTATATCCTGCCACTTTGCTGAATTCATTTATTAGTTCTAGTAGTTTCTTTGTAGACCCTTTTGGGTCTGTTAGATATATTATCATATCATCCGCAAATAGTGATAATTTAAGTTCTTCTTTTCCTATTTTTATGCCTTTAATTTCTTTCGTCTGTCTAATTGCTCTGGCCAGTGTTTCGAGAACTATATTGAATAGAAGTGGTGATAGAGGGCATCCCTGTCTTGTTCCAGATTTTAGAGGGAATGCCTTCAATTTTTCTCCATTCAGAATGATGCTAGCCTGAGGCTTAGCATAGATAGCTTTTACAATGTTGGGGTCGGGCTCCACATTCCTTAATAGGACACCCATAGCATAAGAGTTAATAACAAGAATCAACAAGTGGGACTTACTTAAACTAAAAAGTTTTTTTCTCAGCAAGAGAAACAATAAGAGAGGTAAATAGGGAGCCTACATCATGGGAACAAATTTTTACTCCTCACACTTCAGATAGAGCCCTAATATCCAGACTATACAAAGAACTCAAAAAATTAAACAATAAGATAACAAATAAACCAATCAACAAATGGGCCAAGGACCTGAACAGACACTTCTCAGAGGAGGACATACAATCAATCAACAAGTACATGAAAAAATGCTCACCATCTCTAGCAGTCAGAGAAATGCAAATCAAAACCACCCTAAGATACCATCTCACTCCAGTAAGATTGGCAGCCATTATGAAGTTAAACAACAACAAGTGCTGGCGAGGATGTGGGGAAAAGGGTACTCTTGTACATTGCTGGTGAGACTGCAAATTGGTGCGTCCAATTTGGAAAGCAGTATGGAGATTCCTGGGAAAACTGGGAATGGAACCACCATTTGACCCAGCTATTGCCCTTCTCGGACTATTCCCTGAAGACCTTAAAAGAGCGTACTACAGGGATACTGCCACATCGATGTTCATAGCAGCACAATTCACAATAGCTAGACTGTGGAACCAACCCAGATGCCCTTCAATAGATGAATGGATAAAAAAAAATGTGGCATTTATACACAATGGAGTATTACTCTGCATTAAAAAATGAGAAAATCATGGAATTTGCAGGGAAATGGATGGCACTAGAGCAGATTATGCTAAGTGAAGCTAGCCAATCCCTAAAAAAAACAAATGCCAAATGTCTTCTTTGATATAATGAGAGCAACTAAGAACAGAGCAGGGAGGAAGAGCATGAGGAAAAGATTAACATTAAACAGAGACATGAGGTGGGAGGGAAAGGGAGAGAGAAGGGAAATTGCATGGGAATGGAAGGAGACCCTCATTGTTATACAAAATTACATATAAGAGGTTATGAGGGGAATGGGGGAAGAAACAAGGAGAGAAATGAATTACAGTAGATGGGGTAGAGAGAGAAGATGGAAGGGGAGGGGAGGGGGGATAGTAGAGGATAGGAAAGGTAGCAGAATACAACAGTTACTAATATGGCATTATGTGAAAATGTGGATGTGTAACCAATGTGATTCTGCAATATGTATTTGGGGTAAAAATGGGAGTTCATACCCCACTTGAATCTAATGTATGAAATATGATATGTCAAGAGCTTTGTAATGTTTTGAACAACCAACAAAGAAAAATAAAAAAAATAAAAATAAAAAAAAGATTTA
>NW_026695126.1:0-3271 GCF_021218885.2 Marmota monax | reverse complement strand
AAACATATGTGGTAAGCCATTCTTATAGACCGTGGCCGCCATTAGAAGATGGCGCCGGCTTCCACTGTGGCCTGTGATAAACAACTCCTTTTTTGGAGAGTTGGTGCACAATCCCTTACCACCCTGTGAGAGAGATCCACGTGGCAGCTTGGGATTGGTATGTGGGAGGCTTTATTAGGCTGTGCTTGGGCGCTCGTCGGGGGGGTCACTAGAAGATAATACTTGAATCAAGGCCTGAATAAACTGCTGAAAGAAGAATCCTGTGTCGTGTTTTCCCTTGCCGGCGAGGGGTCGCGACAATTGGTGGCCTGCTCGGGGAATTATATTCCTCGAACCCAGGATCCAGAACTTTCAGCAGTCAGGGTGGTGCACCGGTAAGTTCCCAGGTAAAGTGGGAATCCGCAAGCAAATAGCGGGGTGCTCTCTCTGTAAATAGAGAGAGAGTGGGAAAAAGGGAACGCTCCCCTGTAAAAGGAAGAGAGCGGGGACTTTTGTACTTTCACTTTCTTTAAAGCTCTAAAAACATTATGGGCGCTACCTCTTCAAGCCCAGTTTTGTTGGCCCTAGATGGGTTGTTACATTCAAAAGGACTTAAGATAAAGCAGAGTACTTTGCAGATGTTTTTAAGAGAAGCTGATATAGCGGCTCCTTGGTTTGCTTTTTCAGGGAGTCTTACGGTTCCCAGCTGGGACAAGTTAGGGAAAGATCTAGATTTCGCTCGTGAGCAAGGCACTTTAGAGGGTGGCGTTATACCACTTTGGAAGTTAGTTAGAGGATGTATAACAGATGGTAAATGCCAGGAAGCTGTGAGTGAGGGTCAAGCTATTCTTGAGCAACTGCATGAGGAAAAATCTGAAGGATCATGTAGTGAAGTGGCAGAGAGTATTAAAAGTAACAGTAGTGAGAAGGCAAAAGAGCCTGAAGATAAAAATAGGAGAAGGCTCTACCCAGACTTGACTGAATTAAAAACGCCTGAGAACACAAGCGACTCAGAGAGTTCTGAGGACCTTGATATATTGTTACAACAACTACATAAGATAAAAATGAAAAAGAAGAAAAAGGAGACACAGGGCACACAGGCCTACTGTAAGAAGGGGAAGGGAGTTATCATCGGTCAACAAAACTCTGAGGAGGAGGAGGTAGAATATCTAGAAAAAGATATGGTGCCGATTGCCCCACCTCTGTATGTGGGGGGGAGCCAAGGTTCCGGGAGATCTTTTCATGCACAAGTCTGGAGGACAGTTAATACAGATATGGGACTTGCATACCCTGTATTTCAGGACAATAACAGGGGAAGATATCATGAGCATTTAGACTTTAAGATAATTAAAACCTTGGCAGAATCTGTCCGCACTTATGGCATAGATGCCGCTTTCACTCTCACTCAGGTGGAGGGACTTACTAGATTTTGTATGACTCCCTCAGATTGGGCTAGTCTAGTCCGCACTTGTGTTTCCCCAGGGAAATATTAGGAGTCTAAAGTTGGCTGTTTAATGTTTCTGGCAGTACCCAAGACTCGGAGCGAGGTAGGAGGCTTAAAATTTCTGCAGATAACTCACAATTATCTAATGCTACATTACCCTCCACAGCAGTCTGTCTCCAATCTCCGTTCCTGTTTCTTTTGGCTAATGATACATCACAGGGGATGCTTAATTGTTCTAATATTACCTGTTATTTGTCTGACTGTTGGAATGGCTCCTGGACTACGGCAGTGGTTATGAAAATTCCAACTTTTGTCCCAATCCCAGTTACTGCAGATCCAGAATCCTTTCCTATTGTTGAACTGATTAGAGCCCATAGAGATTTTGGAATAACGGCAGCTATAGTGACAGCTGTGGTGGTATCTGCTGCTGCAGCAGTTACAGCTGGAGTAGCCATGGCCAGCCAAGTACAAACTGCTGCCACTATTAATCAGGTTATTCAACAAACATCCACCATACTTGAATCTCAAAGTAGAGTTAATCAACACATTTTATCTGGGATTCTAGCTGCTAATCAAAGGATAGATCTGCTTCAAGCTCAAGTTGAGGAATTGTCTGACCTAGTACATTTGGGTTGTATTGATCAACATGCACATTTATGTATAACCTCTGTCAGATTTAATGATTCCAGAAATGCCTCCCGCATCATCAGGGAATATCTATCTGGAACCTGGTCCATGGAAGCAGAAAATTTGATCCAGTCTCAACTAACTCAGATTGCTGTTTTAAATAGTACCCGTGTCGAACCAGTGACTTTGGGTCAATTCACCAGTTGGCTATCCTCTGCCTTTTCCTTTTTTAAGGAATGGGTGGGAGTGGGCATTTTTGGGGCAATGTGTTGCTTCGGTGTTGTGCTTTGTTTGTGGCTTCTCTGTCGCCTTAAAACTCGCCATGTGCGAGAGAAGGCTATGATCGTACAGGCTCTTGCGGCCTTAGAAAATGGCATTTCTCCACAAATCTGGCTTGTACATCTTAAACAGTGATTTCTGGGCATGGCCATTGCACCCCAAGTTAGTTTCACATTGCACTGGGATTGGCATGTCCTCTTCCTTATTCTCTCCCAGTGCTGAATTGTCCTTGCACTCTGCAGGTCTTGTTACCATTGCACGCAGATGGGTTTCAGGATTGGTCTTTCTTCTCGGCTACAGACTCTTTACCTTCCTCTGGGGCTTAGGGATTGTGTTGCCAACTTAAATTTTGTCATCATTACCAGGCTACTTGTGTTATCCTACTTCTCACCGTCGTCACGATGCAGGATGTGAGGCAAGGCACTGCACTTGAGTGATCCCTCAATGGACCTCAAGGAAAGCATGTCCTATTGCATGCGGGTTTGACGTCCACACCCCGCCCTATGAAAAAAGGCGTCGGCTGATATGGGACCAGGTCTAGGGAAGGGCCCTCCTTAGGACTGAACCATACACTGCAGCCACTTCTGCACAGTGGGATAGGACCTCTACTTTCGCCTGCATTGTTTTATAAAATAGAAGGGGGAACAGTGGTAAGCCATTCTTATAGACCATGGCCGCCATTAGAAGATGGCACCGGCTTCCACTGTGGCCTGTGATAAACAACTCCTTTTTTGGAGAGTTGGCACGCAATCCCTTACCACCCTATGAGAGAGATCCATGTGGCAGCTTGGGATTGGTATGCGGGAGGCTTTATTTGGCTGTGCTTGGGCACTCGGTGGGGGGGTCACTAAAAGATGATACTTGAATCAAATCCTGAATAAACTGCTGAAAGAAGAATCCTGTGTCGTGTTTTCCCTTGCCGGCGAGGGGTCGCGACAAACA